>NW_028277074.1:33051111-33352500 GCF_059951505.1 Python bivittatus
AATAATTTTTAAAAAACAACCAAGAAACCACAGTTAAAACAAGCATTTCATGAGAAGCATTGCACTAACTAAAACTGAGAAAAAGATTTCCACCAGAATTTCAAACAATATTTCATCAGTACTGTTTCAAATCTTATATCACCTCCATATTGAGATAAGAAAAATGTACAGAACTGCATGTTATCTGCATAGTAATGAAAATCCATCTAATGTCCTGGATGGAATTTCCAATTATTTCATGTAGATATTTAAAAGCATAAAGAACTCAACCCTTCAGATGTCAGAAGCCAACAAACCATGAGTTATGTTCACCATAGTCTCCCAAGTTCCTATCCCAGTAAGAAGACCTAAAAGGATACCTTAATCAATAGTACTAAGAGCCATTCAGAAGTCCATCAGAAATCCAAGAACATATCTTTTCTCTATGTGGATTTTAGCTAAAAAATCAACGGTGGCTATTGTTTTCATGCTCAAACCAAGGTAAAAGCCAGGCCATAGTGAGTCAATATAATGTTCGATCCAGTTCTTTGACTTATCACAATTACATGCATTAACACTTTACACAGTGGAATATTTTATATTTCTAATTATAATTTAAAGAAGATTTCAAGTCAAATGATATCCCTTTTAAGACAGGCTAAACTAAAATCCTCATATAACAAAGACTTGGTTCTCACCACCAACTTTCCAATTAGCTTCCTTAAACCAAGAAAAGGATATGGTAACATTTTCATTGTTTCAGGACCATAGTCACACCACTCAGGCTTATGAGTAGAAGCCATAATCACAGAATAAACAACTGAAGAAAGTTCATCAACCAGTTCCCTGAAAAACGTAACTGAAAATAAGCATGAGTGATTTTTATCCATGAAGTATTATGAATATTGTTAGACCGTTGCAGCCAATATTTCTTCCAACTCTCCTGTGACTCCAGATATAAAAAATCAATTACCATCCTGAAAAGTTCCATTGATTAACTTCTTCCAAATACAAAGGATACAAGAAGTAAATTTTGTCTTCCCATTCTAGAATAGCTTTGAAAATGGACTAGAGTCTTCATAACAAGTAAGATCCATCATGGGTCATGTTCTACAACTGACTTAAGTCATTTTCCCATCCATTTCATTACCAAGGTCCTACCTTTTGTCTGTGGATGTATGCTCAGAACTGTTCCTCATTTTAAAAACAAGGCATGTAACTAGAAATATCTTGCAGAATTACTAGGAATCAGAACAATTTGTAAACCTCTAGGATGCCATCCTTGTATAAGTTAGAGACAAGTTGCTAAACACAATATCAGACTTCCATTTCAAGTTCCACTGTATTACTTATTTTGTTATCCCTCAAATACCAAAACTATTATTGTCAGAATAGAGGCTCAGGATGCAGCGTACAGTAGAATAAAGCACAGCATTTTTCATTGTAGTGACATCTGCATAGAAGACAGCATTATTGAGATATGTCTCTAAATTTAATCTTAAATCACAGGAATCCAATACAAGGAATGTTAGGATTTTTTAGCAAGGCACAAATATAGCACAGCAAAAAGAGGCACCAAAATAGGTCAGCAAATGGAAGATATTAGAAGAGCATCTGGGATTTTTTTAATGGTAATGTTAGTAAGCGTATCATGAAGACAGTTAAGTGTGAGACCCATCTTAAAAAAAAATCATACTTGAGTTATATGATTGTTTTTACCAGTTTCTAGCCCCTGCTAACAGCTGCAATGCTGTAAGTTTAAAAGAAATGCTTCCATATATGCATATCCAACAGTAACCTAGGTGGCTTTTAATTTTATGCCCTCCTTTTATTTCTTTGGATGATATTTACTTTGTAACCAAACATATATTTTATCATTCCTTGTTTTCATTTATATAAGTGGTGGTAAAACCCAACAATGAATATTTCAACTTAAGCTGGATGAACGATGTATGTGATCTTCAATTCTTGTGCAAGTACATCCTTCTTTTAGCATTTGCTCTAGACTGAACTCAGTTTTTGTTATAGAAGTCATTACTGTAAGATTAATACTTGTTAGACTCTGCAAATAAAGATTTACATTGTAATAGAATTTTGTTTCAATAAAGATTGTTTAAACTACATCATTACTATACATGGGGAAGAGCACCAAGGATGAAAATGGGAAAATAACCCAACAATCTGAAAATAATACAAATAAATATGAATATAATGTCTGTCATACAGTTTCAGATTTATGCATATTATAAAAATATGAAATGCAACAACCAAGCTACACATACAAACATTTATT
This sequence comes from Python bivittatus, assembly GCF_059951505.1. NCBI lineage: Eukaryota > Metazoa > Chordata > Lepidosauria > Squamata > Pythonidae > Python > Python bivittatus. The sequence continues at coordinate 33,053,384 of NW_028277074.1, forward strand.
CTGAAAGTTCCATTCTACTCACTGTTGTTCAGAATTACATCATCAAAGCACTTTATGGCAGTGAAAATAGCTCTTACTCCTCTGACTTGCTCATTTGTTATATTCCATTAAAGCTGAAAATGTGCAATCCACTTGAAAAATATGTTGCTTTTTATTTAATGAAAAGTTAGAACAAAACATGGAGAGGGGGGAAGCATTGCATTGGAAATATATATCAAGATATAATCTTCTGCTGTCTTCCCCATCCCACCCACTCTTTCATCCTCCATCTTGAAATAACTTAAATATAGTTTAAAGTTTAAATGTAATTTAAAATGAAGTGCATCTCTTTACTCATAATAATTATACCTTAAAACATCTAAAACTTCATAAATTACTTTCTTGGAAAAAAGGCTGCAAGCCGCTGCTTTTTAATGGGAAGAATGTGGATTTCCTGTGAGTTCATTTTCTTTAACTTGACACTCCTGTTTTTGATAGGTTTTCTAAGAGCTTCTGCATTATCCCGGACTTCGGGCTGATTCTTCACATCATAACATTGCAGCACTGAGTCCTGAGGCATGTCCCTTTTGAAGGAAAAGTTTTTTGTGGAAACCCCTGAGAGGCCCTTAATCTTGCCACAGAAAATAGTTGGTACTGCATCTTTGACAGAAACTATCACTTTGGCTGTCTGTGAAGTGCTCACAATTTCAATATTATTGCCAGTTGTGGGTTCACAGGTTGCAATGTTGTTCTGATCCACCAGCCATTTGGACTGCTGTCTTAGGAGTTCAGAGGAGCTGGAACTGATCACTCTGCTTTCAGCCTTTGCTGGGACCTCATGAGGTTTATCTGCCACAGAATGAGCAATTCCATCCATCATGGACCCAGAGCAGCTCATGTTTGTTGTTTCAGTACTGCTCACCTTCCGAAAAGAAGCAATTGACAAGTCCAAAGCACCATCACTGGGGGCATTCTGGCAACTAACCTGGTTTTCCTTAAGGAAAGGAGCTGTTTTCATAGAAAGATCAAGGACTTCATTTTCATTACTCATCTTAATGACAGTGTGCCGATTCAACTGAGAAATTCCTCTGTGGTGGATAAAATCACACGGTTTAGTTTCTTCCTTCTCCAAGGGAGTCTGGGTGCCTTTGCAGGAATGCAAAACATAGGAAGCAGCTGGTTTGGAGCAGTCTAAGTTAACCTTAGATTCAACACCATGGGGAACTGGGATGGGAATGGGAATAGGGACAGGGACTGGGACTGGCAGAGGAACAATCACAGGATATGGCACCAACAAGGTGGCTGGGGGAACCAGTGGAGACAAAGGAGAACTGAAAGGCTGAGATGGGAGAGGACAGTCTGGAGATGGTTGATAGGGTGAAGAGCCTAAAGCACCTTGAGTGGGAAAGAGATCTTGCAGCACAGCAGCGAATCCTGGTGTCTGAAACACAGGGGGCAGGACGGAATCTTGAGTTGGATTGGAAGGCTTCTGATCCAACAGTTGGGGTTGTCCAATGGGACCAGCAGAACCTTGGAACAGGTTGTTATGAATGGTACCGGGAGCACAGGGTGAACTCTGAGGTAATACTAATGGAGAGTTTAAATGCTGAAATACATGCTGCTCTAAAAGAACAGGCAATGGAACTGGGCCTTGAGTGGTCATAACATATGGAGTATTACTATTGGGAGCAATCTGAGGAGTGGTGCTTCCTGCTACTTGCAAGTGTATTGGAAGAACCACAGGGCTGTCTCCTAAACAAATTGGCTGAAGCACTGTGGCAGCTACTTTGAGAGCAACCCCGCTTTGGGATTCTGCTGGTGGTGTTAATATTGATGGAGCAGGCACAGTAACAAGCGGCGAAAGTGCTTTCTTCATCAGGTCTGATGAATTGATATTCCAGGCTTCGGCTGTTATCAGCTGGGCAACTCCATTTTCTAGTTTGTTGTTGGCAATCGCGGAGGGTGAGGTGGTAACATCCATGGGCAGGTTTTGTGCATCCTTATACAGTTCCTCCATTTTATAGGATTTCTGGGGCTTTGCAGAATTGTAGTTTACATAGCTGTCACTGACATCCACTTTATCTCCAAGCTGCCCAAAGTATCCACATCAACACTATCTGGTCTGCAAAACAGAGACATGTTTTAAGCAATGCATAAATCCTTTGCTTAAAGTAACATTTGCAGCTTTTAAAAAGGGTGCCTGTCACCAAAATAGAACATTAAGTGTTTCTAGCTTTTGGGGACAGAGTTTTTAATCACACAATATCCTAGCTATGTGTACAGTATATATACTTATACAGAACATACATCTCTGGAGTGTTATATGAAGAGTCCTGGGGAACTTAAACTTAGCCGTAAACAAAGATAATTTAAAGACTGAAGTAGCTACAGAAAATGCTAGAGTGCAGAGCAAGAATTCAGGCTGTTATTTTATACTTTTAAACAAAGCTTCATATAATGGTATCATGTGACATATGGAAGCAGCTGCACTGTTTACACTCGACAACAGCCCAAAATTAAGGTCCCCTAAAAATAACTCATGATAAAATTATTCATTTTGGTTTGGAAAGTTTTATTTACACTGAAAGAATCACATCCTGCCTGCCTGCCAAGATCCTTAAACCTGCTTTGGAATATGCTCAAAGATAGCATTAAGTGATGTCCCATATTAGACCAACAACTCAACAATTTACAAATGCTGATGGTTCATTGTATAGCCTCCCTTCCATTTATAGTTATACAACCACATACCAATACAAGACCAAAAATTTTACTTATAAAATCTTCAAGAATATCAAAGCAGCTATGGCATTTACTCTGACACACTTAATCTTAACTGCAAGCTGTCAGGAAAAAACCCTTTTCTGTTGTAAGCCATGAGAAATTTTCACATCTCTGAGAGCAGTCGGCTCACTCTTAAAACTCTATGCACAAATCTTTCTTGTCATGAAATATATCATAGTAACACTGGTACTAGTATTATCTGATATCTGGCCTTTAAAAGGAAGGTTACATTTTTAATTTCAATAAAGGATGTTTCTTAACAGTGTTATAACCAAGCAGCAACATTATCACACAGTTTTGTTTTTTATGTTTTGTATCCCTCTGCTCATTAGATTTTATAGCCTTTAGGAACAAAACTTTCCCAAAGGCCAACATTATGTCAATATACTGTTAATCTGGTTCAAGCTCTTTGAGTATAGCAAGCTAAAAGGTCAAATTCCACAATAAACCTCTATAGAAAGAGAGAGAAAACAAAGGAGAGAAAGCAAGCAAGCCAGAGCAATGTGTCATTAAAAGAAATCTCACAGTATATGTATATGTATATGTATATTTATATGTATATTTATATGTATGTGTATATATATATGTATATGTATGTGTATATATATATATATATATATATATATATATATATATATATATATATATAGAGAGAGAGAGAGAGAGAGAGAGAGAGAACAAAATGATGAAAAACATTACAAACATGACTATTACAGCTAGAATTAAATGCAAGTTGATGATGTTTTATTGGAAAAAGCATAAGTGACATGTTTTCTGTCCTGCTTTCTGTCCTGCTTTCTGTCTATATGTGCATCGTTAATTAGGTACCACACATATACACGTATATACACAACACTTTCACGTCACAAACTGCATTCCTAATGAAAAGAGAAACACAGTGGCTACATAACCTATAAATAGGTTTTATAAACAACTACCTATCTAGCTTGTTTTAATATAAATCTATCATAAATTGTCCAGGCCAGTTCCTGAACTTTCATGTATGGAGAACAACATGTGCAGAACAAGGGTGTCTTCTTGGATTGACAAATTATTCATATTAATCAAATTTATACATCTGTATACACCCTGATGACATGGTATCACTTTATTTGCAAATATTGGCTGCCAATCACCTTTATCGCATTACAGCCCCTTTTGTGCAACCACTTTTTCCTAGATGATACACATTTATTATGAAAATATTCATCTATTTTGAGCGATTACTTTTTTAAACCAATGGAAAAATATACACCTATATAATGCACCAAAAAAAATTATATATAATTTCAGTCTGTTCATTGCCTTCTTCATTATACAACCACATTAGTGGTTTTATCCACAAATGTTTGCGTGATTAAATAGAAAGAATAAATACTGGGAAAGTACAATACTGGGAAATCCTAAACAAATCGATTCTAAATTACAAAACACTGATGAGGTCACTCCTAAAACACAGATAAATGTTTAAGATGCACTGAGTAAATTGTTTTAAAACAGCTACCAAGTTCAGCTGCAATTATTACCAAATACCCACTTTGCCTCCCTTTTAAAGCATTAAAAAAAACCTTATTAATGTTACATAGCTGCTTTGTTCATTTCAATTTCAATTTAATGTTAAAGATTTAATTTTTCAGGATAATATTTCTTATGAAGAATTGGAAATATTTTCATTAGGGGAGATAGTTTTCGTAATCTGCAAATAAGTTCCCAGTCAGACAGAAAATTTAAGATTATATTCCAAGGTAGACTATGGGCATCAATCAACCAACCCTATGTTGGATTGATGTTTTATTTCATTCTAACTTGAGCCACTTTGTATTTTCTTTCCCCAGCTGAGTGAAGTAGCTGTTTATGCACAGGTTTCCAGAGACAGCCAAAGCAGCTGCTGAACTGGAAAAGAATATGGCGTTTTACCGATGCAAAAAGATGTGAGTCATACATGCTCCTGTGCTTTCCAAATCAACTCTTTTGAAAAATTTGCACAGCTCCTTTGGGCAACTATTAATAAATGGACACATCTGTACAACTAGTACAACGTATCTGAAGTATTTAAATCCTGCTCTAGCCTAAAAAGTCACTGCTCCTTTCCTATTCTTTAGAATTTTATATATCTTGCAGCTTCCTTAATTGTACTCTTTGTATGACACTGAGTATCATGTAGGACTCAAGAGGCCTTCTGTCCTCCTGTCCAACCAATTTAACTATTAAAAAATAGAGGAGTTACAGAGAACATGATTTTATGAACAAAACTTGTCAGATAGACTATGACAATAGGGTACCGTATTTTTCCATCAATAATACGCCCCCATGTACAAGACGACCCCCACTTTTCCAACCCCAAATTAAGAAATCAATATTTTAAAGATAGTGCAGAACACATTTTTATTTAGTAATTAGGTAACATTTACCTGATACACTCGGTGGGAGGAGGTCCAAACCATCTCTCTGCAGCTCTATTTCCAGGATCTTTTGCATAACTGATTACATTCAATCACAAGTGAAACTGCTGATAGCTTGTCTCTGCAAACAGACTTCCTCCAATTGGTTTGTTCAGCATTAGCTGACGTCAGTTACATAAGGCTCATGATTGGAGGAAGTCTGTTTGCAGAGACAGTATGGGCAGTTTCACTCGTGATTGGAGGCTTGTGATTGGAGGAAGCCTGTTTGCAGAGTCAAGCTATTTCACTCGTGATTGGAGGCTAGCAATAGGAGGAAGCCTGTTTGCAGAGACAAAGTATGGGCAGTTTTGCAACCACGCGGTTCTCTCCTCAGCTTACTTCCTTGAATAAGAAGCCCTTCAATTTTTAGCGTAAGGATTTTAGAAAAAAGTATCGTCTTATAGTCGGAAAATATAGTATTCTGTAACGAAGTAGAGAACACTGTAACTCAATAACCTAACAAGGCTTCTAGGATCATGCTGCCCAGTTACTTCCCTTAGCCTTCTGGACATCCTAAATTCCTGCTGATTTAATAAGGTAATATCTTTAAGTTGGTCTGTTACACTTATCCTTAACTGACATTGCATAGGATCAACACCTACTTCATGAATTACATTGCATATAATTGTATATAATTATACCCTCTGATATGATACTATTGCATGATGAAAAATTACTACCATGATGTGGTAATAGGGTCGTTTATAAAGGATTCTGTAATTAATCTATTTAATTATAGAAACAAGGAGGGGACACTTCCTCTTCTGCCCAGAAGCCTTTTACATATGCTCCAAACCTGTTGAAGGATTGGGAAAATATCTAGGGTGGGGGTTCTAGGAAGCTTAAGAAAGAAAAGGTGCCAGTTTGGTCTAGTGATTAAGGCTTCAGGCTAGAAACCAGAAGACTGTGTTCATCCCACCTTAGGCATGAAAGCCGGCTGGGTGACCTTCGGCCAGTCACTCTCTCTCAGTCCAACTCCCCTCACAGGGATGTTGTGGGGAAAATAGGAGAAGGAAGGAGTGTTAGGTATGATCACCGCCTTGAGTTATTTATAAAAATAATAAAGGCAGATTGGATTTGTGAGTGCATAGCTTATTTAGTTTTCTTTTTTACATTTTACTACAGAATTGCATTTCATCAAAATAGCTGGAAAAAAAAGGTATAGTTGGAAGGGCAACTAGGGTGGCAATGATGAACTCTCTTCCTTTACATAATAGATAACAACTTTAGCTTATAAAAGTTGCTATAAAATATAGCTGTGCAATGCTTTGGATGTGATTTTAAAGAAGTGCTGGGTTTGGTATATTACACGGCTGTTACAGTGAAGATGCTAATGATTGCCAAAAGAAAAGCAGAACATAAATATAATAACAACAGATAAATAAGTATGTCCACATTACTGCTAAACATTGAACAATCATGCCAGAACTATTCATGATTATGTACTTATAGCATTGAAAATAAATTTGGGAAAATGCTAAGCTTTCCATATAATGTCCATAATAGGATTTTTCTATGATGAATATAATTTCACAGGAAACTACATGGCAATATCACAATTACCTGCCACATTCTTTAATCACCAAGCACATATGCTCTTAATATTTCATATGCTCACAGACACTTCAAATGACTCATTAATTTTCACTGCTATTCCTTTAAATATGTTTTTGTTTTTAAAAAGATCATATGCTTACACTCTTCTATACACATTCAGAGTTTAAAGTTCTTTTGTAATCCTAGTAATATCAGAATTGTGCATTTTCACACAGTTCTGAGAGCAATATGGCTGCAACAGAAGCAAACTATGGGCTAAAAACCATATATTAATATAGTAATATAAAAGTGTAATTTGATTACATATTATGGTATAACCAAAGACAGCATGCATATTAACAAAAACTGAAATTTCTAATGTGCCATCTGGAGATCTCTGAAGACTTGCACGCACATAGCTTAGAGAAGTGGACCTGACTGGTAACTGAATTAGTTCAATCAATCATTTCATGGATTACAACAACATGAAGAAGATCAGACTGTGTCAAGTTTATACTGTATATGACAGAGTTCCATTTAGACCTTGAGATCCAACTGCTAGTTACACTTTGAAGTTGTTCTAGTTTTATAAATATATGTTTTGTATTTTAATACTGTTTTCATTTTGGAGAGGAGGTCTAATGAAAACATGAGTAGTTGATGTATATCACTATGAGGGAATTAATGCAAAAAGATAAACTGCATAATTTAAGACTTTAATTTCATTTTTTATAGATGAAGCTGATGCATAAATATATTCCATTATATTTGGAAAAAAGTAATTATGGAACATCTCACAAAATCGTATGTTGCCTGGAAAAACACTTTTTTTTTTTTGTCTGACTAAGTGTTTAGTGTTCAGAAAAACAAATCACCACCATTAAGCTGAATAATTTATCAGAAAATTTTTAAAAATCCTTATAATTTATGTTGAGCAACTATCACGTACCATATTACAATAAATGTTATCTAATATCACCAGATAATGGTTCAGGATAGCATTGTATGCACTACACATTAAAACACAAAAAAATGGTACAATACAATAACAGAAAAATCAGAACATGTTCTACTGTCCTTTTCAGGAAACAATGTTCCTTAAGACATTAGCAGAATGTAAAACTCCAAACTGAACTGCCAAAGGAAAGGTCGTTTTTCTTTTCTATTAGGAAGGTTGGGGATATTTCAATAATGCTGTTCCTTCAAGTTTCTCCATTAGTAATTATGACCTGCTGAGAAGAAAAAGTAGGCCAGATCAAACACTTTTCAACTCCTTTCAGGGAACCCCCAGAATGCTTTAAATAAGGCAGATTTTTTAAAAGTGGGTTATAAATATCAAATAAAGAGGTGCATTTTTAATAGGGTGAATTTATAGACTGACCTTCAAGACAGAAAATGTTTTTCTATCGCAGAAAATTAGGTAATGTTTAAACTTTACATTAAAGCACATTATACCTAATGTATTATTAATTCGTAACTATGAATACTATTCTTAACAGACACTTTTGTATTTGTTTCAGCGTTTGGCACAATCATGCATTACCACCTATACCTTTCCCATTCATAAAGATCTACTAGAACAATGGTCGTGGTTATGATGCTGATAATTTGACTTAATTCTCTATAACACTCTGACTTGAACAAGACAAATGAAACAATTTATGCACTGACATAAATAATTTCCCCAAGCAATCTGAAATAAACTAAGGCAATGAAATTAAAACACAATACATATTAACATTTTTCCTTATTCTCATGGAAGGAATAGTTTTGCTTCTGTAGTAGGAGAAACTTTTTTTTTCATCATTGATATAATTATTGGCTATTAACCTCCTCACTCTATTAATAATTCATAGTAAATATGATATTTAATGGAGCCCAGAGAATAAATATATACCCATAACTAAGGGGAATGTTACAGTATTGGGCTAAAAACACCTGTGAATTCTGTCAGAATGACTGTGAAAAAAGAAAAGAAAACTAGAGAGCTTTCTTGTGCCCAAGGGAGATTATAGGATGAGGAAAGCCAGATTTGTGCCCATACTAATAGCAGCTTGTCAGAATCTACTGGTGCTGCCATAATGCAAATGTGGGCTGCCATGCAGTCTTGCTAAGAAGTTCTTTTTCTCCTTTCTTAGTAGGAGCCTAGTAGGTTAAGAAATAGCAGTGATTTTCTATTGGCAAACTACAATTACTTCAGAACCCTTGATTTTTGAGCACAGGGGCACAAACTCAGCCCTTCACAGGATTGGAGTCATCCTGCTGCAACTGAAAGCTAACAACTGCCCTGCAATTACTTAGGATGATCCTGTCACAAGAATACTAGGCTATAGCACTCACATTACTGTGATCTGGAGTTAATTACTTCCTGACGTTAACAACCAGCTGAATAAACGAGAAAGGAATTAAAGCCAGGCGGTCTTTTCAAGACTGACTTGAAGACATGCACACACACACATACAAAAAGTGCTATTTTAAGCCAATAAACTAAGTTCACAAAACCGTGATAAAAGTTATTGTCAGTGTATACAGATACTCCCCCATCTACTAAATCAGAGGTTTCATTCTGGATTTTTTTTTTTTAAAAGAAAACTTTGGCTTTTTAAAAGGCATGGACAATCACATGATATGAATCCTGTCCATCATTTCTTTTTCTTCTCTAGTAAAAATGTTTTTTAAACAAGATAATTATTTTGGAAACCTTTGATACAGCAGGTTTATTATTAGTGAATAGCAGGTATCAAGGCTGTTGATGTGCAAAATGTCAAGGTATGTAGCTGTTTTACCAGTACGACAACCTCCTGCTGGCAACAAGACACCTATTGGATTTATGCCACACTGAAACAAGTAAACAAATTTGCACTTCCTACATCAAAAATTATTATACACAGAACAAAAAACACAAACTACACAGAGAGGGGATCCTATTCAGTATTTATTGCCCAGGTAAATAAAATGAAATGTATTTAGTTTATTACTTATCTGCACTATTATTTCATGTGATTTATTATACAAGTATTTGAACTGGATGTGATATAAACACTTCTGTCAGTGCAAAATTTGGGACTCAAAATAATTATTTAATCTACAATGAAGCAAGTGTCTCAACTTCCTATACTCTAATCAACAATTCCAGCAGCTGAAGTTATCTGACAAGATACGTGAATTTTCTGGTACTGGGAGATGTTCAGTATTCTCCCAAATCTGTATCTATACATACTACATAAAATGCTACGCCTATGGTACAACTGTAAGGTGTAAGCTTGTTTCAGTAACAGTTGATGGTCTATTTAAACACACTTAAATTCCAGATGAATGCCCACAATCTGTTTTCATCTGGTTTTTTAGTCTGACACTTAATCAAACTCCCACAGATTATACCTACCTACTTCTACACCTTGGGACAACACTGAGAGACAGTATAACAAAGTTAGACTAGGAAAACCCGAGTTCAAGTCTACATTCAACCATGAAAACTCACTAGGTGACCTTGGGCCAGGCACTAAAGAATAGGTTACATCATACATCAAATGCAAAGCGTCTGTTGTATAGACTATGGAATAAAGAATGGTAGATACCATTTACTTGTGTCAGTTTCAACTTATTTCATGGCAAATTGGAATTCTTTGGGAAAAAGTAGGGATGCCAGGGTATGTGTTTGTGTTTGTGTGTGTGTGCGTGTGTGTGCACACGCATGTCTTGCTAGAATCTATACAAGCATTTTTACAATGGTAGAGTTCCTTTATCCTATTTTCTGTTATCTTACTACTGTCTAAATTAAAATAAGTTTACACAATCATCTGCAACCATAGGTGCTTTCTGTGATCTTAATGATTAAAGTTGCATCTTCAGTGGGCAAGAATAAGATGAGAAAAAGTGATTGGGTCATTCAGAGACCCAAGAATCCATGAGAATGGCGACCAGTGAGTATATTAATCTGCCAACAGAATGAAGGGAAAGTGGATGTGGAAACTGCTGTGAATGAGAAAAAAATGCATGTCACAGAATAACTGCTGCTGCAAAAAAAAAAAGAATACTATATAATGTAAATAGAGTGAAAACAATGGCAAAGAATGCATCAAGGAGAAAAAGGAATGGTTAAAGACAACAAAAAAGATTTTTTAAAAAGTGATGAAAACAAATAACAAATCTCAAGCAATGAGAAAATAATTAAAAGATTTGGGATGAAAATGAAGTGAGACAATGCTAGAAGGAGTGTTCTAGAGATTGGTATGGGAATGATAATTATATGTTAAAGAGTGAAGTGAAATGAATGCTATAAATGTTAATATACAAGAAAAAAGTCAAGAGGAAGCATAACTTCTGTGAGAATGTTGGAAAATAGTAAATCTGTCAGGATAGAGTGTGTACCTGGAAAAATGCTAAAAATGACGTTTGCTTATGGAGTGGTCGGGTGACTTGTTTATCACGTGTGCAAAGGCTGCATCTGTGCGTCAGGATTGAAGGAAAACTCTTATTGTTCCCCCATACAAAGGGAAAAGGGTAGCAAGAGTGAACACAAAAACTATAATGGGTTTTGTTTGTAAAGGGAGTTTGGAAAGAGGTTTGACAGAATGCTAATCAAAAGGGTATGAGAAGTGACAATAAACAAAATGGTGTGGCTTTACGCTGGACAAGGTATACAGATCAGATTTTTGCTCTTCAGCAGGAAGAAATGTATGAATATGAGAAAGAAAATCATGTTTGCTGATTTAGAGAAAGACCATCATAAAATGAATAGATTTGAATTACAGATGTTTTTGCATGAACATAAATTGAGATAGGTGAATAATGTCAGTATCATATAATAGAAATAAAACCAAGAATGTCCTCCTGGTTGTTTAAAGTATTTATGGCTACACATACATGTTTGTGTTAACACTAGAGGTGTGTTAGTTAGGGATATGGATTTATGTATACTTTTGTATGCAGAGGTACTGTGCTGTTGACTTGGAACCAAATGATTTACAGTGGAAGTTAGATAATAATGCAACAAAGGAATGGACCAGAAAATTTATGTATCAAAGCCCAAGATAACTATGTTGACAGGGAAGATGAACAAATGATTAATAGTTATATGTAAATGGTGAAAAGCTAGAGCAAGTAAATTAATGTGTGTACCTTAGTAAAATATTTACTAAAAATGGGGAAAACAGATGGAGAATTTTTAAAACATGAAATGCTGGTAGTGGATAGTATGTCACTTGTAAGAATGGATGTTAGTAGAAATAAGTTAACATACCCATGCTATGAGCAAGAGTCTTGCCAACTTAGTTATATAGCAATGAGAGTTGGATATGTCAGGAGAAACATGTAAGTAAGTTGAGATGGAATGGGCACTTACAAGGTCTGTGTGGTAAAACTGAGGTGGTAACATCAAGAATGAAAGGAAGTTGAATAAACATGGACAGAATACAAAAATGAATATCCAATACGTTGTGTTGGTTTTACTACTGGAGAGAATGAATGAGGATCAAATTACAAAACAAATAAATGAAATCAGATTAATCAGTTGAGAAGAGAAGACCAAGAAAGTTGTGGCTGGATGGAATTGATGAAATTCTCAAACAACAGAGTTAATAAATTTAAAGAACAAAGATGGATGAGGTAGAAGCAAACATAGCTATGTACAAATATATGCACAAGTGTATAATATCTAGTGGTGTAATCCAGATTTGGCTGCACAACTTTTTATTTCAGGCCTTTAATTTCTTTGGCTTGGTGTTTCTTGCTCCTTTTCTGTGCTTTCAATCTCATTTAAAGAAAAAGTAAGTTTGATGGATATGTATATATGTATATAATATTGTTCCATGTTTATGATTATAATTACTAGAAAAAAAGGCAAGAAAATTATCTGAACATATTGTTTTATGTATTAACTGTACTGCATTGTAATGGTGATTTTACTGATGATTTTACTGTGATTAGTTTTCTATAAAAAAAACAACTTAAACCTTATTTGAAAGGGTAGATACAGCAGTATATTTAATCACATTTCAGACAGTTTCACTATATTCCTTTAGTTTATAGGATCATAAATTGAATTAATTCATATTCAATTAACGTAATAGCAGGAAAGGTGTCGTGACAAAAATACAGATCCATGAATTTCTGACAAGATTTCACATTAAGATATAACATGGTTTATTGGGTGTTGACAAGGAATGTTGTTTGAAATCAGCCTATGTAGTGTGTAAACTATAGTTTATGGCTTTGCTTAATATGTGGACCCAACCGATTGTGATTTATTCAATTAACCATGTTTAAGTAAACTATTGCTTAGTTTGAGGTACAAATTCAGTAAAAGGCTGGATTCACCCCAAACTCTCAAACTATAAGTCTGCAACTTTTCAAAGTAGGCCTGTAAAAGGTCTGCCTTTCTGTAGGAGAACAAGCTGATTTTCTCATGAAAGTAAATTAATTCTGTGAAGATGGCAGCAGGACTACAGAGGAAGTGCAGTAGAAGAGGCTGTCTCACAGCCCGTCCTAGCTCACAAAGGCAAAGGCCCAGAGATCCATTTTTCCCATTGCTGGTTGAAAATGGAAGAAAATCACCTGTGGGCAAAGTCTGACTAACAATCTCCTCCCAGACCCCGTTGCTACTCACAGTGCTCTGCAACCTCCTCTCCAGAAAGACTTGAGCAGCAGGGAAAAGCTTTACTTTAGCTGCTGTTCCAGCCACTTTTTTTATTTATGATATTCTTGAATAATAATAAAACAAGTTATTAGGAACTAACTGAAGTCATTTCTCCAAGGGTTAGGGGGATCTTTCTCAGCTCTTATACAGTGTTTTATGTGGAAATGCAACACTTAAGTGTTTACTCTTCATGTGGAGTCACGCAACAATCCACATCAGAGTGAGATGGGCAGTGACAAATTTGAAATATAAATAAATAAATAAATAGTTTGCTTTACCATGTTTTAAAAGAAATAGGTAGAAAAAGTATTGCCTACTTATCTTTACTTATCAGCACACAATCACCCAAAGTCTGTTACTTATTTTAGAACATTATTTTAGGAAATTTCTTTTGTATTGAGAATGCTATCTGGTCCTGGCAATTCCTTGGCATTTCATCTAGTTTTATAAGAACCTTCACTCCAATAATCATAGATGTCCTGTTTTCAGAAGAGATTTTCACTTCTTTTCACTCTGTAGCTTTTCTCTTGCTCTAGAAGAGTGTTTCTCAACCTCAGCAACTCCAAGTTGTGTGGACTGCAACTCCCAGAATTCCCAGCCAGCATGCTATTCCCATACCCATGCTGGCTGGGGAATTCTGGGAGTTGAAGTCCACACATCTTGAAGTTGCTGAGGTTGAGAAACACTGCTCCAGAAGGCAATCCACTTTTTATACACTAAAAATTACATTAATCACTGTATTTATTTAAGCCTTCAGCTTCCGTATTTTAAAATCTCTGATATGACCGCACAACCACTGCCACCCACACCTTAAAGTCACTAAATCATACCCACTAATCCAAGTACTTGTTTCCAACAAAGTATTTTAACTTTCTCCTCAGTTGAGCACACAATAGTTATCATCAAAATATTCTGTTGCTTTTTAATTCCTTTCTGTTAACTGATTAGTCTGTTACTAAATTTGATCATTATTATGGCTGGACTAAACAGGTAATCAATTACCACTGTATTTCTTCTGCATAATTAATCATGATGAGAAGGTAATATGTTACTGCCTAGGTTCATTTTATCTAAAATATTAACCTGATGTTAACAAAATTGATAAAGAATAAACATCCAGGATTTATTTATTTCAGTAAATTTTAAGATGCCTGGATAGCCTGAGTTGAATAATCTGTGGCTGGGATTCTTAATAATAGAATTATGGAGTTGGAAAGATCATAATGATTATCTAGCTCAACCTTTAGTAATGTGAAGGAAAATCAGTTAAACATGCCTTGAGAACAGTCCAGCCCCTCTTAAAATCTTATAGAGATGGAGAACTCATAGCCTCTTAAAAAGTCTCTTCCACCGTTCACTTTAGAAGTTTTCTTTATATTTAAACAAAATCTAGGTAGTTGATCAATGTACAATTGTACAATGTACAATTCATGCTTTATTTCATTTTAAATAGCATTTCATTTTAAATTTTATTCAGATTTGTTAGAAAAAGTGCTACTAGAGTCTAATTATGGGTAATCATAAACTAATGTGTCTCTCCTCCTACAATGTTTACAGTATTTTAAATCCTAGTCCTTCAATAGTTTTCAGAGTGCTGAAATTACTTTCAAGTAATATTATGAAAATTAATTAACTATATTATGCATATAATTTATTTCAAGAGAATTCTTGGGTATGGACTAAAAAAAACATGTCCTTGATTGCAAGAGTCATTTTTTGCTGGCACTAAGAACAAATATATCTCAAAAAGAACAATGAACAAATATATGATCACAAATGTTCAAGTAATGAAGAAATCATGATTAAACTTCTGTGCAAATACAGGAATATGATTGCTAAGATTTACTCCCAGAGATTAAAAAAAGTTTAAAAAACTAAGATCATGGCATGTGAACCCATCAATTCCTGGCAAATAGAAGGGGTAGAAATGGAAGCAGTAACAGACTTCATTTATTTGGGCTTCAAGATCACCGCAGACAGAGACTGCAGCCATGAAATTAAAAGACGCTTGCTCCTTGGGAGGAAAGCTATGGCAAACCTAGATAGCATATTAAAAAGCAGAGACATCACCTTGCCGACAAAAATCCGCATAGTCAAAGCTATGGTTTTTCCAGCAGTAATGTATGGCTGTGACAGCTGGACCATAAAGAAGGCTGAGCGCTGAAGAATTGATGCCTTTGAACTGTGGTGCTGGAGAAGACTCTTGAGAGTCCCCTGGACTGCTAGGAGGTTGAACCAGTCAATCCTAAAGGAAATCAACCCTGATTGCTCATTGGAAGGATTGATACTGAAGCTCAAGCTCAGATACTTGGTCACCTAATGCAAAGAAAGGACTCTTTGGAAAAGACCCTGATGCTGGGAAAGATTGAAGGCAAAAGGAGAAGAGGACGGCAAAGGATGAGATGGTTAGATAGCATCACTGAAGCAATGAGCATGAAACTGAGCAAACTCAGGGAAGCAGTGAAGGACAGGAAGGCCTGGCGCGATATGGTTCATGGGGTCACAAAGAGTCGGACATGACTTAATGACTGAACAACAACAACAACAACTCCCAGAGAAGAACTGCATTCTTAATCTTAAGAAACAAGCTAGAATCACTTTGTGATTTGAAATGGCATGGAATATAAATACGTACAGACATACTTACATACTAGAGGGCCATATGTAGAGAACAGTTTTGTACTACCAACTCTACTTGCATGGCCCATAAATATGTAGAAAGTAACAACTGCCTTCAAGTCTCTAACTATAGAAAGCATCTAAATATTTCTGACTTAGTACTATGATGCAAATTTAAGGCTCTCATCTCTAGCAAAACGATAGGAGGTTTGCGCAAAGCAATTAAAATGGGCATTTTGCATTGACATTTGCATGACCACCTCTTAAAGCATTAAAGCAGTACTGTCCTCTGGAGGAGTCAGCACAACTACTTTGAAGGTATTCTCCAGGTGTCTACAGACACGTCCATGCGCAGACATCATTGTAAGTTTGAAACATCAGTAAGATTCAAATATTGCAATGCTTATTGTACTTATCCATATTATTAGGATAGTACAATCTCTAAATAGAAATTGAAGGATACCACTTTCTCTCTTCTTATAACTCATAACTTATTTCCTTATTTACAAAGTGGAGCACAAATGGTAAGGAATGGGGAGCACTGGCAGTACCTATATAAATACATAATATATTTATTTAAACTTAATTTCAATCATAATTTTAAAGAAAGACTCTTAAACCTGATCAAGGAGGGGGAAATAATTAGCATTAAACATGCATCATACCACAGCTGATTCAAGGTCAAAAAGAAGAATGAATTCTTGAGATTGTCTCAATGGGCAAACATTGACTCCCAAGGAAACTAGTTGTTAAAATAAATTGTAAATTGAGAACCAAGCATGGTTTTGTTTGTTTGTTTCCCTCTTGTTTAGCTAACCAATAAGTATCTCTATTTAGATTTTTAACTCTTTCAATCATTTTAAAGTCCAAGCCTATCAAATTACAGAAAGATCAAATGTTATAGGAAGAAAACAGTTTCCCATCATAATATTAAAAAGAATCCTGAATAATAGTAGCAACTTCCTGTTATAATAATCTATGTCACTTTGATGCAATCCTTGAAGACTGTGCTACCCGGGTATTTTGAGAGTTGTTACCTCCACACATCTGAGAGTGACAGGCTGGGAAAGTTTATTTAGAAGTAAATTATGAGTTAAACTCCCAAGACATTTCAGACATTAGAGCATTCAGACAATGCCTAAATAATAGTAAATGCAACCTGCTTTTACATCAAATATTTTTAATGCTTTCTCCCCCCACCAAAAAACACCCAAAAACAGAAAACAAAACCCTGCAGAAGTTACTCAGCAAATTATGAATTCTGCTTTAAATAGATATCCTGTGTTTAATTTTAAGTGACATAAAATATCTCTACGTGCTGGGTTAGAGATTATTGTTATAATATATAATCAGTGTTCTTGGGAAGATATATTTACATAACTCAAGGATTTTAGATACTATCCCCTCCTTCAGGAAGCAACACAGAAAATTTTATTAAACAACAGCATACTGATAACTAATTGCACCTGGGAGAAAATTTTCAATTGCCACCAATACGGCAGTCTAATGTTGACCATGAAAACAGAATCCATCTACAGAACTTGATTTGAGATTTTTTAGTCGCCTTTCCAAATATTAATTCTTCATTAATTCAATAAAATCAAACGTTCCATTGAAATAAGTGTGATGTGAACTGCATGAGATTGAGATACTTTTAACCATGCTCAAAGCTTCTTCAAATTAAAGTCATCAGTGTTTAATCAAAGATTTACAAAACACTAAATTGTGATATTGTTTAAAAATATTAATTGTATGGCACTAGATTGAGCTCTTATCTACCCAGTATGCTTTCATCCCTTCCAGTGTTAATCCATATTCCTGCTCAGCCTTCTGACCAGATCTCCAGAAAACAGAAAACTCTTCTCCAGATGACATCTGTGGAATTTTGCCACAGAAAGCATATTACAATATTCTTGCATTTAGTACTAAGAGAAAATACCAGCCTTCTTACTCTTTCAAACTCTTTATGACTGAGGAGAGATAAAATTGAGACTTTACACTGCTTTAAATGATCAACATTAGGATGTTGGAGCACATCTTCCCAATTGTTCAATTCTTCATTATTGCATTAAAGAGCTGTATGTGTACAGATCCCAATGTATTACAGATGACTGCCATAGCACAGACATACGCAGCCCCTATAAATGGGAATGTGGCCCCTAGAGCACCCACAAACGTTGCTGCCTAATTTACAAGTTTTAATAAAACATGAAGGAAAGATGGTGTGTATGGAAGGAATCCTATTAACTATATTTCTTGTCATTGGTATAACATTTAAACCTAATTAAATCAAACTTAGTTTTTTTCCTGACTTTCAGCTTGCCACTCAAGAGCCAAATTTGGCTGTTATATGAAAAAATATAGGCACCCTGCTATAGCAATCAAGTTGCAATGAAATTATGCTTGCAATGTAATTTTTAAAATCATTATTTTTTAAAAAAACTGCTCTCAATGTTAAATTAATATTAGCAGTTACTAAGTAGAAAGAGTCCTTAAACCATGTATTCAAATCAAAAGTTTTCAGCATATAAGAGTTTAAGGGTATTGGCATAAAGAAAGAAAGGAAAATCTTTTTTTAAAACCAGGCTGTAATAGTTACAGTGCATGCAATTGGGCCTAAAAAGAAAACCATTCAAAGCAAATTCATTTTCTATTTCTGCTCAGCTTGGGGAACACACAGAAATAATTTGTCAATAACAGTGCCGTTACAAGAAGATTTGCTGGGACCTATATTGTTTTTCTTCTTTTTTAATCAATTGATCTTTGGAAAACCATTTTCACTTTAGCTACTTTAGTACACAAAGGCAATCCTAATTCTTAAGGCTTATATTCTTGTAAATCCAATTTACAAGGCTTAGTCAGAAGGAACCCCAACTGAGTTCCATAGGACATAATTCCTAGTTATTTATACATGTCATTAACTTCATGAAATATTTTAACCTAATGCAGGAAACTGAATAACTAATATATTCCCTTGTTTGAAAAGCCCCATTTCTGATACTACACACATTCACTAATTATGCAAGAGACATTTTAGCTGTACTGAAAGAATGAAGCTCTTTTTGTATTCTATCATCCTGCCTCATTCACAGAATTTTATAGTTGGCCCACATAATGATATTACTGTATCCACCTGTACAGTATGTTTCATATACAGTGGTACCTCGGGTCACAAACTTAATTCGTTCCGTGACTCTGGTTGCGACCCGAATTGGTCGTGACCCGAATCAAATTTTCCCATAAGGTTCAGTGTAAATACGGTTAATCCGTTCTGACCCCTCTGAATTTGGTCGCCAACCGATTTTGGTCACGTCCCGAATCAAATTTTCCCATAAGGTTCAATGTAATTACGGTTAATCCGTTCTGAACCATATGTATTTTTTTTTAAAACCACAAAAATATGAAACAAAATACAGTACAGTGCAGTACGAAGAGAGAGAACGCTAACCTTTCTCGAGGCAACTTCTGGCGTGGAGGACAGGAAGGTGGGTGGGGAGGCGGTTATTGCTTGGAGGGAGAGTCCCCCTCCCTACAGGAAGCCACGACCACGTGTCATGGCAGGGAAAATGGCCACAGATCCTGTTCGTCACCCAATGCGGAGTTCGCAGACGGAAGCAAAATTTTGCGAACGGTGCTGTTCATGACCCGAATTGGTTGTGAACAGAGGCGTTCGTGACCCAAGGTACTACTGTATTTTACCACCTTTTACCATCTTTTTCCTACAAACAAATTATATGAAAAAGGGAAAAATGAAATAGGTATAAAAAATGCATCTTGACTGGTAGTATTTGGAGCCCAGATAAGATGAGATGAGAAAAGCTTCTGCTCCCTCACATATCCTGCAAACAGAAGTAGATTCTGCACAATCCGGTCCATGAGCTTTACTCTAGACAACCATCACTGCTGCAAAATTGTATCCTCATTAAATTCTCTATAAGGTAAAAAGCATCTCCATTCCTGTGACAGACACGGAAGCAAACCACCAGTCTTTTTTCATCAGAAATAAAACTTTCCCTTGTTCTTGAACATCTGTATTGAGAATGGACATTGGACACTGGACATCTTTAATCTTCTATATTGTTGCTCTCTTTTTAAAAAAAAAACAGCACTGTTTCTGCTTTAATTTGGCACCCGCCTCCCACAATGTGTCTACACTTATGTACAAAGGGATTTGGGGACTCTAGCTGCTAAACATTTAAGATATTCATGTCAAGAGAGCAGTAGAATAGAAAGGAATAACTAGTAAAATGGTACATCAGACCATAACAGCTCAGTAATGAAAAGGGAATAAAGAAATGCACGTATGAGCAGAAGCCTAGAGAGAAAAACCCATTGTTATAATAAACCTCATGCATAAAAATAAAGCTGAATAAAGACAGAACTTATTTCTGAGTAAAAATGTTTTGAATTGCTATTAAAAAAAGGCAATATGGGAGAAACTGAATAAAGGGCATGATCTGTTGAAGTAACATGGCATGGAACTCAAGTATTCATCTGAAACCATCAGTCATGAGGGTCTAGTCCCTACATAGCAGACATCTCAATGATGCATATGCAAAGTGCATATGACTTACGTAACTTATGTAAAGTAATTGCTGTAGCATATATTTTTGCCACACAGAACTCCTCAAATCTATTTATAGTTTTGCAAGTAGAAACATCTTAAATAAATCTGTATCCATTAAGTCTAGGCAGTTTTTAGGCCTAATTTAGGCCTAATTACAGTCAGTTTTATTTATTTAAAGAAAAATCAGCCACTATCCTTGTGTCATTATTTTAAAAATCCAATTGTTCGCTATAGAGTCCATTGGAGTTTGGCGACTCATAAATTCAAATAATAAATAAGTAAATAAAAATAACATCACCAGCTCCAATAGGTTATTGGCAGCCTTGGTATTGAAGAACTCAGATTAGCTGGATCTCTGTATTTTGATGCCAAATACTTGATTACATTACTCAGAAACTTTGGCTCAATGAAATAGGTATAAAATATTTCTATTTGGTCAGCTTCTTGTTCTATTTGGTCAGCTTCTCGTTCTGAAAAATAGTAGTTCCAGCTGATAAAAAGTTGGTGGCAACACTAGGAACAAAATATTTTGATTGCTCATCTCTTACCTCCATGCATTAAGAAGATAGCGATACCTTCTAGTTATTAAGCTAATAGGGATTTCCCGAAATAGTACTATTTTCTACTAGGTAACTGATTAAGGGCAGCCACACTGCTAATAAACAGACATAAAAGCCTTAAATTGGCCAATCCAGACCTATGAATTGGAACTTGTGAAAAGTTATCACCTTCTAATGGAGTACATAATGGTAGAATAGCTATAGGAATAACAGTAGTCTTTTTTGCACAGAGTAGGCTATTTTCTGAATAATGGTCAGGTTAACAATCAAGCAGTTGCTCGTAAGTTAGGGCATGTCTCTTATTTTCTTTATTCCAGCTCTTATTGGGCACAGCCTTGATTCACAGAGCAATTTGAAGTCATTTTCCAAAAATTTATAGCCACCCTTGAGACTAGACATTAATTGTCCAGTTCCAAGGACATTCTTTACTGTGGTAATTCTTATCTAGTCTTGTGTACTTGTTGCATGCTTAGAAGTGAAAGCACATTGATTTCATTCAAGACAAACCAAATTCCTGGTGATCCTCATCTAATATAATTTATTCCTGAACCAACTTTTCTCTTCTCTTCATTGGTATACTTAGCTGCCTTATAAGAAAAAGTATTTTAAGGTAATTATTTTCTTCCCTGATATTAGAATATGCTGTTCTGTTCAGCAACTATTTTCATGAATCACCTATATGTGAAATCCTTTGCATTTCTCCTTCTCTGGAAGAGGCGATGATAAATATCCTTACTCTATTTCTTTCTTATTTCCTCTCTAAGAACACAAATCTTTATCTATTCATGAAAGGTATGTATAGTTTGCATTAGTTTGTGTAGACATATCTCCCAAATCTATTCTTTTTCTTCTCATACTCTGTTTTAACCAGACACTTTCCTTGATCTGTGTAGCAGTCCAACCCCTACAGCACCACCTTCCCCTCCATATTTGGTAAATCCTTTCCCCCCTCTCTTCATCTTTTCTGTATTTAGGCCAAGATATTTAAAATTAATGTGTCAGGCCACATGTTAGGGAGGTAGGCTGGTTAATGAAATCATTTTCTCTTTTATAAGAGTGAATGATTGTTTCCCCCACTTTTTCATTTCCCTGTGTGAGTAACATAAACTGCTTAATGTGTTTCAGTGTTCGTATTTCCCTGAGTTGATTCTTTCCCCAGTTTTTGAAGGCACATACATTCACAGGTAAGCAGTGCGCCTGCACCCCAGCACCTGCAAGCTTCACCGGCTCCTGTCCACTTGACTTATTTTCATTCAAAAATAGCTTGCTAAAAATCAAAGAGCTAGCCTATACCAACCACCCTATTTATATTAATGCCACTAGTCACACAAGCATTCTTAGAAAGTAAAAGAAGGAGAAACTGAGCCAAGAACGATGCTTACAAGTCTCTCCATATGCTCAGGAAAAATACAAATGGGAGTAAGTAAATGGGAGAAGAGGTTAGAGCAGTGGTTCTTAAAATGCTTGACCCAATTACCCCTTTTCCCAGACTCATATAATGTCATTATCCCCCCCCCCCGCCCAGCAAAAAACAGAAAATAGACACTGTTGTTTTACACAAGGATCTTGGCAGCAGCAGTCCCAAACTGGACCCTCGACTCACAAGCAATTACAAATTGCTCCATTACCCCCAGGAATTGCCCAAATTTTCCCCAGTTTAAGTTCTACTGGCTTAGAAGGGACAGCACGGAATAGCCTTAACATTCTGGTGCTCAGCAGATATAGCTTTGGGACAGCCATGTCTACCAACAGCAGCTATTTTGAGAGAATGCCCATAACTAGTTTCCCAAGTTGTAAATTGCCCGTGGGCATCAGAAAAATGTCTGCTCATGAAGGAGTTCTTTTCATCTGCTTCCTTTTTAAAACTATGAAAAGTAAATCAACATTCACAGCTTTGGTATATACAAAGATAACCCATAAATGTTTGGCTCAAACATAACCCCAGTTACTACCTTTGGTCCAATATCCTGC
This sequence comes from Python bivittatus, assembly GCF_059951505.1. Lineage (NCBI taxonomy): Eukaryota > Metazoa > Chordata > Lepidosauria > Squamata > Pythonidae > Python > Python bivittatus. The sequence goes on from NW_028277074.1 coordinate 33,076,478, forward strand.
TATACAGTACTGCACTTCTCAAATGATGAAAGTTCAGGAGAAAGTACGACTTCTGGCTCTGTATACGTCACAAGGCCCTATCATAACTCCATTCAGAAAACTCTGGTTTGCAATAAAATGGTTTGGTCCTGTTTCATTTGTATTGAGCAGGATTGGAAAACTCAGTGTTTCCCAAGCTGGCATATGATAGGAAACCATGGCAGACTTTGCATATTGTACCAAGCTGTTGTTTGCTGAACATAGTACAATGGCCTGGTTTACATGCAACATTAGGCCACAAATTAGCTGTGGGCAACCAATAATTCAAGCATCCACTTGCAGCTTGCTGAAACTGTATGAGTGCCTTCTAGTCAGTGTTGACTCCTGGCGACTGCCTGAACTAGTCTCTGTAGTTTTCTTGGCAAGATTTCAGAAGTGGCTTGCCATTGCCTGCTTTCTAGACTTAAGAGAGAGTGAATGGCCCAAGGTCACCCAGCTGTCTCTGTGCCTAAGGTAGAACTAGAACTCATGGTCTTCCAGTTTCTAGCTCGGTGCCTTAACCACTACACCAAACTGGCTCTCTGAAATTGCATCACCTAAATTTGGAAGCAAAAGGGCTGATTTTCAGTGGTACATTTTTTTTTTAAAATTTTGAAAAGAAATGATAGCAATAGAAGCAGAAGAATTCTAAAAGACAAGTCAGTTCCATTCTCAACCCTAAGATACCCAAAATGGCTTGAAATCACTGTGTACTTTAGGGCTTTTTTGTTTGTTTTTTGTATTGGAGAAAGTTAAAGATGGTAATAGTGATTTGCTTCCTAGGGCCTTCCACTTCCTTTCCCAGCCATAAAACTGAAAGAAAAAGAAAAAGAAAAGAAAAAGCAAGGTGAAAAATTTTGGCCCTGCCCCTTCTGTTGACTTAATCACAGTCTAGGCTACCCTCCAGAAAATTGGAAAACAAGAGGCTGGGAGGCTGACCCCGCAGTGAATACCCACCTTTGTCATAAACTATAATTATCTACAAATCTGGGTTCTCATACTAAGCCAAAATCAAATAATATAATGACTTTTTGCCATGTATGAATCTAGCTCATGACTTGCTCTTGTTAAACCATAGTTTAGCATTATAGCTGAACTGTGCCCAAGAAATGATTCATTTCATATTACAACATTAATCTAAATCTGCAGCAAACCATAAACAGAAAAATCTAATGGCTGTGTATGACATCTTTTTATTGTTATACCTGTATTATTACTAAAATTATTAGTATATTTTGTCTCAGTCCTTAAAAGTCCTTTCAGAAATAGCAACATTATTATAATTTTAAAATTATAAAATCCTATTATACAATAACTGAATCAATTCAAAAACTACACTACTGACCTCTGTATTCCTCAATTAGCAATTTTCTTTGGCAATGGAAATAGCCCAGATTTTGACATGTTTCAGTTGTTATGAAATGATAAAAACTAAAGATTCACCTTTTGACTCTCTTATATTTACATTTTTTTAATTTGGTCTAAGGGGCAATTGAGTGAGGCCCCCAGCTGAAGATCTCTATTAAAGATATTAAAGGGAATGACTAAGTTTGCTGTTTCCTCGGGTAGCTGCTATCACAAGTCTGGTAAAGCATATTTTTTACTATGTATATACCCTTCCAGGCTCCATTGGGTCCAGTAGATCTTCCTATGCTCATCTCCAATATTCCATTTCAAAGACAAAGAACTCTTATCTCCATACCGGAATATGTAATATGGAAAACCAAACAAACCAAATATATATTTTTGCAGCAAAACAGCAAGCAAGATGTGCGGAAAATGGGAACATACATGCTCTATTATATTCTCTTTTTGAAACAATTTAAAATAAAACTATCTACTCCTAAGTACAAGATAGCCTTATTTTAAACTGTTTCAAAAAGAGAATATAATACAGCAGGAAAAAAAATAGAAGTTTAGTACAAGAATTCCTAAAATATTTTCTCTTAAAAACAATCTATTTTTTTAAAAAGCAAATGCACAGCATTAGAAATCAAGGAGCACAATATAGCTCAAAAAAGAAAGACTTTTACTAAAATGTGGTAAAATACAATGTTTATTTTTTTCTGCAATATATACTAAGCAAAGTAGCATATTATTGATGTAATTTTTTTTCTTAAGTGTTTACATATGCTTAAATAATCACAATAAAGAACCTTAAAGCCATAAATATAGGAAAACAAAAATGTACAATTACTTTGCCAAAACAAATAAACCAGAGGTGAAATGAAAGTAATTATTTTTATTCCAAATGACTATGAATGCAAATTCAAATTATTTTAAAAGTGGTTGGCATTAAAAAAATTTCTGCAATTATTACCAACATTTTTTTAAAAGATGCACGTATACTTTTATAATAAAATTTACTTTGGATAGGGAAATAGTCAAACTATGTGGTAGAGGAAATGTTACTACTGGTAAACTGTTGGATGTTAAAAACCCATTTCTGTGGTATTCCACTATCTTTTCAAATTATTATTTCACAAAGTTTAGCAGAAGGAGATCTCTGGAGCCATAAATCTACACTTGACCCTTGTCTCCCTCTTCCTTCATCGTTTACAAACCATGTCCCTCCCTGTCCAAAACCCACTCCTGGGACCTCAGCAATTGAAACACAAAGCAGCAGCTGTTTGGCAACATTTCTAACCCTAAACAGCAAATGCAATCAGATTTCATTTCACTAAACATCCAGGCCTCTTTCAGTGCCGAGAGAGAAACAATAGCCACTATTTTATTAGGGAAATACATGGGGTGGGGGTGGGGGTGGGGGTAAACACAGGCAGATCCAAATTCATTGGTTCAACTTTTTACCAGAGAAGCAGAACCACTGGACATATGAAATAGAAGCACCATAAATTGGTTGATTATATAGATACATACATCTGTTTCAGTAAAAGCCATGCAGTTCTCATATTTTAATGTTACCTCTTCGATTTCTCTTCCTTCCTCATTCTATGCTGTTTCCCAGAATAGAAGAGCAATTCTTGGAAAATGCATACAGATACTTCAGATCAAATTTGGGATTGCTACATCAAAAGGCAGATGCTGTGGAAGACAGACTAGGTTCACCTCCTTTCCTCCTCCAATATTTAGCAAAAATACAACTTCACAGCGATGCCTGCCAAGGGAGAATCTTTAGAGGTTTTTCCAAAGCATCCCTTTAAAACTAAGCTTGCCGTCCTTCGGTGCACCGAGACCCATCAGATGGCAAAATGGATGCTTCACAACCATCTCAGCCTCCTTCTCCCGGACCAGATCGGATGAAGATGAGCCTGGACTACAGCGGGCAAGGCCTTCCTCCAGGATGGTTTCACCCAGCCACGCGCAAATGCACGCCGTTTCGCCTCCTCATCTCCCGGGTCTCTCCTGAGCATCCTCTCAAGGGGAGACGGGCGTCTCTGGTCCCGCAGCTGGAATGCTCATTCCGCCCAGAGCTTCAGCAACCTGTCACCTCGGGGCAGCCGGCCGCTCCGCCCTGCAGAGTCTGCCCAGTTCAGCCCCAAATCACTCCCGAGCCCCGCGGCAGGCAGAAACCCACCAGGCAAACCTGCGCCTGCTCCGCCCGCCTTAACCTTCAGTTCCCGAGCCCTCCTCCCTTCCCAGCGCAGAGCGTCGGCAGGGGGAGGCGTTGGGAAGGGAAGGGAGGGAAGGGAAGGGAAGGCGAAACGCGGCGGCGGCGGATCTCCCAGTTCTCTTTTCTAGCCCCGGAGTTTGTCCCCCATCTGTTTCCGATCTCAAAGCTTTTTACCTCCGCTTCTTCGCCTGGGGTTGCTTTAGCTGCTTCAGTGGACTGGGGAGCCTCGCTAGCAGCAGCAGCAGCAGCAGCAGCAGCCTTTTCTCCCCTCTTGCAGCTGGAGGAGATGAAGGACCCCCTCCCTTCCTTCCGTGTCCTTGCAGCGTACGTATCTGTCAGGCTGTGCCAGCGGCTTCGGGTTGGCAAGGAGGAACCAATGTACGTGCCGCTACCAGGCGCCCTTCCCTGTCCTGCTTTGCCTTGCCTTGCTCAGCCTTGTCGTCGTCGTCGTCCTCCTCCTCCTCTTCCTCTCCTCCTCCTCCTCCTCCTCTTGCTGCTGCCGCTGCTGTGCGGTCTGACGTCTGAGTAGCCCTGGTCTCCGTCAGTCTTTCTCTCGCTCCCTCTGGGGAGGGAAGAGAGGCGGGGCAGGGCAGTAAGAAGCTCAGCGCCTGTGCCCGCCTCCAAATTGGTGGTGGGTGGCTAGGGCGCATGCCTGCCACCGGCGGGAGAGGCGAAGGCTAGAGCCAGAGCTGGCACGCGCCACCGACTTCTGCACGGCGCGCGCAGGCAGCAGGCGGGCACGCGCCCCTCCCCTCCCCAGGCAAATGCACCTCCGAGAGGCAGTTCGATGGCGAAGAGTGGAGTTGCTCCGAGGAGGAGGAGGAGGAAGAGGAGGCAGAAGAAGGAGAAGAAGAAGGCGGGGAGGGATCGTGTCTGTTTGCCGGTGTTCTGCGAAGGGACCGAGAGGGCAGCGAGAAAAAGAAGCCGGAAGGCAGGGGGGAAGTAAAGAGAAAGGGCTGTAAAGCTGGAGACGGTCACCGCAGGGGGACCCAGAGGTCGCGCATTTTATTTGGAAGGGTTCTATCGAACTCCGGGGAATCCCGCAGGCCGTATATGTGAAGGAACAATTTGCTGCCTTAAAAATCACCACGATAAAACTGCCTGCCGCTACCTATTGCATCAACCTCCAGTCCTCCCATAATGTGTGGTGATACCGAAATAATACCAAGGTCTCTCAGCAGTGGGATGGTTGCTATTTTCCTTAATGGTTTGAAAATACAAGCCAAGATAGTTTATAAACTAAAGTTAATATAAATTCTGTTTTGGTATGATGAGTCGTTCCAGCCACACTGTACTGACTTTCTTATTTTTAGGACTCTGGTTATGTACATGGCAAAAGGTATCATTGTAGTTAGCAGCTTTTCCCATTAAAAATATTGTTAGCATAATAAATCAAATCAAAGTTTATTGATTAGCCCTAAGGCCTTATCAGTGTTAGCATAATAAGAAAAGAATTAGATCAACATGTTTCCAAGAACGTGTGTTTGCAGAGTAGTATAAGGACTGATCATTTGACTGAGTTCTTCTGGGAACCTAAGTGATGGCCAGTGTCCTATAGAATATTAGCCATAGTAGTTCCAGCCTACTATAACTGTATGAGTACAATGTTCTGTTGCACCTCTGCTTGTTAACGGAGTAGGTCCTTTCCTGAAAGATTAATGCAGGCCACGTTAAGGGAAAGCGAATGGCGGCTGTGTTTCCACCAGGGTCTCTGCTCTCATCTGCTAGGCAAGAAAAACCACCAGCAGTGGTGTTCCTTAATATTGGTTGAGGGTGGGGTTGGGTGAAGAGTTGAGTTTTGACGTATGGCTAAACTCATGAGTTTAGCCATTTGTTGGAATCTGCCCTGTGGGGTGGAGGGGGGCTCGCTCTCTCATGCTCTACTTGAAAGCCTACATTCACCTCCCAGATCATGCACTGCAGGAGAGACTCTCTTCTCCCACTGAATATTCTTGGATTATCTCTCTCACTCAGTCTTACTCTTGTTCTGTCTCTCATCCTATTGCTTGTTCCGTTTGCTCTCCCTCATTTCTCTCTCTGGTTCTACCATTTCACTCACTCTGACTCATTTGTCTCTCTTGCTCTTCTGTCTCTCTCACCTGCCTTTCCCACTCATCTCTCATGCTTCCTCTTGGTTTGTTGCTCACTCTTGCTCTTGCTCACTTACCTCTCCTGCTCACTCCTCTGTCTCTTGCACTTACTCCATGGTTTGTTCTGTGGGTCTTCTTTCTCACTTGCTTATCTGTCTCATGCCCTTGTTTACTCTATTGCACTAATCTGTCTTGATCATTCTTTCATTTGTTGACCTGTTGCAGTCACTTGTTTATTTCTTGTGTACCCTCTCATTCCTTCAATTGCTCACACTCTTACTGTTGTTTTCATTGTGTGTAAAAACAACTTGGCAGCTTTTGAGCCGCTAATAGGTGCTGTCAGGTGGATTTTTGGCAATGCTTTGTTGTGTGAGCTACATAGCAATTGGGTCACTTTTTTTACAAATGATGATACAGAGCTAACATAGTGTCTGACCAGAGCTTTGTGAAGCACCAGACAGGCATTATGAGAGCAAATGTATGGTACCTGTTTACTCTTTTCTACCCAAACCAAAATAGCTATGGGGGGAAGTCATCAATGACCAGAGGAGAGGGACCATGCCTGCAGCAGCCAAAATAGGCAATAGAAACTGGGCAGTTTCCAGCTCTTGCTATGTCACAGCCATGGTTGCCACTGAAGAACCACATATTGTGCATATAGCAAGGCTTGTATTGGAAGATGATGGATTATGCCACTTTAACACTGGATCAGAAAATATGAAACAAGGCAGTCTGGGGCTAAGGTTAAGAATGAGGGAAAGTCTGTGTCATGAGGACATGTACTTCAAGAATGGTTAGTGAGGCATATTTGAGTCTTTGTTATGGGAATATAAAGATGTGCCCATAGAGTATTGCTGCAAATATATATGTGTTTGTCTGTGTGTGTGTGTGTGGGGGGGGTATGTATATATGTATGTGTGTTTGTGTGTGTGTATATGTAACAGTTCTATCTGATCATATTCTCCCTGTCTTGCAAAAGAATAATGCCATGTTAAATTTTCTGCATGTGGTATGTTACAGTGTTTTTGCTTCATTGGCTATATTAAACTGCTGCCCACAAAGAAGAACAGACTAACACATACTTGAAATATGTCAGAAATAATCAAATCTAGTTGTGGCCTAAGGCAGTGTTCTTAATTTAAAATGAATCAAAAAGCTTCTGTTGATGGCAGCTGGTTGCCTTGTTCACATATCTGATGCTAATCTTCTCACAAGCTTGCCGTGGTCAGTTTCACTGAAAAGTTGAGATAGAAAACTGATGTGTCACTTAACTGTACACCTCTTGAGGAAATCAAGGTATAAAACCTCAGGCCTTAGCAATATGGGAGACAGGGGCTTCATTGTTGGGTTCCAACTGCCACTACTATGGGTTATATCCGGTGGTGCCAATTCTATTGGCAGATACTGTTCCAATTGAGAAATGGCTTCTTAATTCTCATCCCACCTACCTATTCTGCGCCCCTCCTCCAACTTGCTTTGCAAAAATGAAGTTCTGGAATAGATATTTGTGCACACAAAGAAAGAAGAAAAGTAACGGGGTTTTATTGAAGCAATTCACTCATGTAAGGCTAGATAGTTCCCTGTACATATGTGTATCGAGCTCCTTAGATATTCTTAAAATATGCATTTTTATTTCATATGTAAACTAAACTATGCCAAAGTATTTATTATTACTCCTTGAATTCTAAATCCCAAATTACAATATCCCTGGGTGAAACAAAATCACAATAAAACATATTCTGAATCACCAGTCCCTTATGACTGAGGTAAATTACAGAAGCCAAACAATTTTATGATTTGTACTTCTCACGAAGCTTGAAATGTAGAGTTATTTAAAATATCTGTGAAAGATGCTTGCAGAAGTTGCAGATCTATTTGTTGCTGAAGTTCTGACTGCCATTTTACAATTACTTTCTTTTAGTTCAAAATATGATATATACATACTTGTTTTGTCACATGGTGTCCTTCACACATTCATAGGGATTAAAGAATTGCATGAGATCAGGGAGGTTCAAGGTTAAACCTCTATGAAGTTCACGGGGAGACTTTGGGAAGAAATTCTTATAAAAGATTAAAATTTTTCTATTTATTTGACAGAGAATGGCAGGAGGCAGAACAGAGACAATTCAGGTCCCTTTTCCAAACCACTGAATGTTAACTTGTTGAAGGAGCTTTATATATTCAGTTTTACTTGCTAGTTTGAAGAGGAGAATAATTGGTAAAATTGTAAAATATGTGAATACATTTTACAAAAACACTTTTTCCCCCAAGAAAGATTATCAAACAGTCTTGACGAAAGGAAGCAATTTATCTTTCCAGAGACACTGCATTAGTCTTTTATGTATATCCCAGCACCAAATACTCTATAAACACAGTAAACTGTAAATGATCTATTAATTTAGCTCTAAGCACTTTTAGAGTTAGATTTTTCATCATGTGTCTTGCCAGTTACACAGCTCGTGGCCATGGAGTTTACCTTAAAGATGCTCAAAACAGGCAACTGAAAAGTTCATTGAAAAAAGTTCACCTTGTATCCAGTTTACAAGATTAGATCGAAATGCAATGACGTGTATAAATGTAGATGGCTCTATGAGCTCAGTATATACGTATTTATTTGTTTTATTTATTTATGCTTATTTCAATAATAATGAACATCTATAAAGCAGTTCTCAGCCTATTTTGGTCTCAGTAATCCTGACAGCATCTGCTGCTGATTGTTTTCAGTGGAAAGGTGGAAAGACACAACTCGGTCAAGAAGTGGAACGCTTGCATCTTTTCTTCACTCACCAAACTTCCTGATATCCTTCAATATTGGTTGATTTAATCATTGGGAGAGACCATGTCTAGAAACACCTACATAGAGACAGATTTTTATGTGCTCAGCTCCCTCATATCTGAATGTCAGCATTTATAGATACAAGCATTTATAGGCAATCAGCATTTCCCACACAAGAAATTGTAAGGTAGTTTCTAAGCTGTGTAAGAAAACAAAATGCTTAATGTCACCTAATAACTTGTAAAGATAATTAGAAATTGAAACACGTACTACATGTTTTTAAGAATTGCAAAGTTATTGAACTATACTGACTTTATCACACAAATGTTAATGTTAAAACTTGTGGATGATCTGTAGCATTTTAGATCATAAATGGTTCTTCCATATGACTTAAACAAGTTGAACATCCACAATTTTCATATATTATTCACAATGATATAATGCTTCTGTTGCTGCTTTTAATAATAGTGGAAAGTTATAAACCTACACTCATAGAAGGAATCTAAGGAAGAAAAAAGAAATCTTAGGAAGTCTGAAAAGAATCAGAAAGCTAGAGAGCTTAGGCTGAAATGCAGTCCAGAAGATAAATTAGTGGCTGATAACCATCATCCACCTGATAGAAAAGTCAGCTGCAGTAAGTTTTTTGCGGTAATGAATAGAAGATGAAAATGCTTTACCTAACTTTTATAGCACAATACAATGTTTGGGCAACACTTGAACAGCAGCCTGGATGAGCAATGAAAGGTTAACTGGGGATATAATAATGGATTGAGATTTGGAATTTCAATGTTGTAACAATGTTCTGTCTATGGCAATTGGAAGCAACCTACCACGAGGAGAATACTGCTCTGGATCTCTTTATAAATCCCTATGCCATGCATGAGTTTGCTTATGTATTTAAAGTGTTTACTAAAGTAAACAGTAAGAAGTCAGATAATTTAACTGGCTCTAGAGGAAGCAGCTTTGTTTGCTAATGTAGTAATTTATGGAATTGGACCATTTTGTTCAGGTAATGTTGGGATGCATAATCAGCATTCTAATTCTTCTGTTTTATTTCTTTTTCCCTTTCTAAAATGCATGGGATATTTTCAGCAATTATGTTAAAACAGTGACATGTACGTCATGATGCAAAGGATGTGATTATGTCACAATGTCTGGTACAAGCATCAAAGCTGCATCATTTGTGTGCTGATTGTGTGATGCACGTGTCATTTGCCCCATGCATGTTTTCAACACTACTTTATAATGATTTCTCTTGTCTCACCTTTTTAAAAAGATGCACGCTGTTGTAAACTGTTGGGAAAAATAGAAGACTTATCTTCATCTACGGATACCCATGCCTGTATGTAACCAGGCACTTCTAGCAGTCCTTGGCTTCGTTAATAACTAGCACAGAATTTAGGGTACTAATTATTGCAATAAGTGAACTGTACCAAATAGGAAAACAGATTTTTAATCAGAATAATAAAATTGACCTATTGTAAATTTCCATCATAAGAAACAGTGACTCAGCAACAGATTTTGGATGCAGTCTAAATTTATATCCTGCAGTCAGTCCATAATCTATGAATTTTGAGAATCCCAAGGAGAATAAAAAGGAAAAGAATTTCTGAAAGTGGTTTCAATATAACTGGCTACACTCCTGTAAAGGTCTACTTGTGGAAGTAGAACAGCTTAGTGTACCTTTAGCACTATTCTTCCCCATGACCATCTTGGTTATAGCTGGGAGAAGTCAATTTCTGGAGGTCAAACATTGCTCATTCCTATTTGAGACTGTATGATATCCTTCACTGCTGAAAAAATTATATTTTTCCTTAAATCCACATTATTTAACAATTGCATCATTCCAATTAATTGTGTCTTGGTTAGGTAATCCTATAGAGGAATTTTTCTTTTTTATCCAAATGTCATGTTATTCAGTGTTCAGCTTTCTGGATCTCTTCCAAAGCTTTCAGATAAATGGGACAGTAGTGTGATATATGTTAATAATCAAGGCGTATTTTATAACATTTTTTTGAAATATTTTTGGAATTACTATATTTTCAGCTGAAGACTGAGCAGCAACAAAAGCTATGCAATTCATTACAGATTACATTAGAAGGTCAAGCGCTGTAACAAAAGGCAAAAGAGTAAATATGAAAAGCAAGACACAGGGCTTCATGAGTAGGTTCAAAATAAAGTAAATTCAATGGTGGTGGTGCAGTCGAGTTTTGTCTAAGCTATAGTTCTATGCACATTTTTTCTGAGAATAAGTCTAATGTGATTTACTTCTGAATCAACATACACAGAAGAAAGATACAATTTTGTGATCTGTACCGCTTTGTATTAAGGCATGTTTTTTCTTGGCAATCATTCTTTTAATGTGATTACTAAACATGGTACTTTTCAGGAACTATCTGAACAAATGGTTCTATGTACAAATCATACCTATAAATGAATGAGTTTCATTTCACAGTCTAGATATGGATTAGTTCATCAGTTTATTATTTTTCCAGCTGTGTATATAAAAATCCTCCTAAACTGATGCTTGAAATCTCAGAATATGCTGGCACAGTCTGTGACAGCTCCTACAATCAGTGCCAGCTCCAGAAGAGTTATATTTATTGCGCTTAGCAGCTAATGTCATGGTGATGGCACATGACATTATATTATGAAGCAAATAAAGAGTGATCCAAATAGCTCATAATATATCAGACTACATAATGTATGTAAAAATGATCCCAGTAGTACATGGTATTTTGTTATAAACAAAATTATATACAATTTAAATGTCATGTCTATTCCTGAGAAATTGAGGCTAGAAGATGGGCGACCTTTTGTCTGATGCCCTGATCATCCCTAGGCACATTGCATCTTTATGAATTTATTACCCCACTGCACTGCAGCACATAGCACAGGAAAAAGAAGCAAGTGATCCATGCTAAGAATTGTCTTTTTCTTTTTGATAACATTTTATTTTTTAAAAGATATTACAAGAGCATTATGATTGTAATCCATGCAATTTACCTTCAAATCCCATTTAATTCTGCATGATTACTCTGGAAAATTGAATTCCAGGCTTTAAAATCATAAATGCCATTTACTAACACAATCAAATGGGTCAGAAAAAAACCAGACAAAACAGTTTTCATTTGAAGACCTGTGTGCTCCATGTATATAGTGCAAACTTAATATGAATATCAGGTTAGATACGAAGACACAGCAGGAAAACACAAAATCCTCAAACTACAACAGTGACATTTAGAAAATAATGTAACCTTAATGGGCCATGGTGATGCTAAGGTCATATAGTTTTTTCAGGTGGATTTTAAAAAAAATAATAGCCTATAGATTAGATCACGATAACAGTAACATTTCCAGGTACAAAATGCTAAGCAACTGGGGTAAGGGCAATTGTCGTCCTCAGAGATTATGAAATGATGCTGAAATTAATATTTTTAAGATTTGTTTCCATAATGATTGGTGAAAATCCAGTTATGAGTTTCAGAAGGGAGTAGCAGGTGGTTTGGTGGAACAGTATCTTGTAAGTCTCTCATGAGCTCTATAACTGCAGTGTAACACAGGAAAATACCATTGATATGGCTACTGAGGAAATTAATAAGCAGAGCAACATAAGTCTGGCCAGCTGCTACTGGACAGACTGTAGCAACTAACTGGATTTTGAGGTGGTTTCACTTAAACTAGCAAGAAGCAGAAGCAAACTCTTTGAACAATGCAGGGGTACAAATATGGTGAAGACATGGATGGTCTTGGGGACAGTAGGCAGAGGAAACCTGCCAGGATCCCCATTTCTACTGGATCCTTGCCCCATGTCTCTGCTTGCGTCACTAGATCTAGCAGAGGGGACATGATCCGGGTCCCTTCTACCAAACAATGCTAACTTGTTGGACCCTGGAGTTGTGCCTTCTCAGTAACAGTGACTGCCCTATGAAACAGCATCCCCTCAGAGATTCAGATGGCCCCAATCTAGTTAGCCTCTCATAAGGCATTGAAGACCTGACTATTTCCCCAGGCATTTGGGTCAGGAGATTAGATGAGGTCTAGGTGTTGGTGTGTGTGTGTGTGTTTGTGTTTGTGAGTGGGGTCATTGTTTCATCCTCGGGCCCTGGGACTTTTATGTGGTTGTTTTTGAGCTTTTAATCCTTGTATGCTGCCCAGAGTCACCTATCTGAGATGGGCAGCCATATCAATCATATCAATCAATCAGTCAAAGATCCAGATCATGTGGGATAGGGCTACTTTATCTGGGCTCCAAAGGTCTAGATGACCACTAGATGGTTGCAAAGAATTTGAGTCTGTTGACAAGTCTGGTAGCCCAAATATGATAGGCCATGCATGGGATTCCAATAGGAGCTGTAGGAGGACAGCATACAAAGATGGAGGGGCAAGTGAAGAAAGAGTCACTGCCACAAATTCCAGCTCCTCCTCCACTGCTGCTTCTGACTCAGCCTTTGTCTCAGAAAAAGCAGCCCACACTACAAGTTGAGCCCTCAGAAACCTGGGCAACTTCTCCAGCTATCACTTCTTCCTACTCTGTTCCTCTTCTTGCTCCCCTCTTCCTTCCTCTTGTAAAGAAACAAAGGGCAAGAAAATAGGCTGATCATCTCTGGGTTGCAACCCAACCAACAGAAGGCAGCAAAGGTAATAGAAAATTCTTTTTGTTGCTGTTGCCATTTAATGGCGGTCCAGAATATTGCAGCTTAGATGTGGCAAATCTAAGTGAGAATGACCCAGGTTTGTGTGGGTGTTCTGAAGGGAGACTCTCATGGGGTTCAACATCACTGGTGATGCTGATGATGAGGCAGCAGTGGACCCACAGTAGTCATGTGACCATCCTCCTCCTCCCTTTCTCTCACCAGCTTTCAGTTGCTGCAGCTTGAGTTGGAGAGGGCTGAGCTCTGTTACTACTGGGATCCATATCTGAAAGATTTACCTTGAAGTTCAGGATGCTCTACTCCTTCCTCTGCAGCAATGATTTCAGCTGTAGGAGCACCATGTTCTTGACTTCTCCTAGCTTTGCCAGGGATTCCCTTTGTATGGAATTCAAGAATAAATCATTATATTATATGTTTAATTTAGAAAGCTGAAAATGTAACAGTTATCCTCTGGATCACCATATGTAAGAAGAACAGTTTCTCTTCCAGCCCTGTCTCTCTTTCTGCTGATTGCTGTGAGTCAAAAGAAGAGGTCTTCTAGCAAAACTGTGTATAGGGTTGTCCATTTGTGAATTTTATATACTGGTCACATTGGTCAGTAATAACTTAGAAAATCAGTATAGATCTTTCTAGAGGGTATTAAACTATTTACTACATCACACCATTCTTTTTTTCCCTCCCCTTGTCTGCAATGCCCTCTATCTCCAGATGTAGATGCAGTATAGTAATAAGTCTAGCTAGCTAAGTGAGCATTCCTTGGCTTAAACCCAAGCAGACCCTCCCCCTGTTCCCCTATGGATGTAGCATCTTCCTTGTAAAAAAAGACTTTTAACATTTCGCAAGGAAGTGTGAATGAAACGGTGGGGGGCCAGTCGGGTGCCTGCTCTCCTCCAGCAGGAAGCAGCATGGTTCTTTTATTCAATTAACGTTCATCTGCTGCCTTATTTCCGGGAACTCTGCTTGTGTGTGCCGCAGGTCAGTCGAGAGAAAACAAGGTCAAATTACAGTAGCAAGTTCCTATCAAAGAAGCCTTGCAGAGCTGGTCTGTCTAGGGCTTGCCACAAGGTTTATTAAGTGTGGGCATGCACACACCTCTTGAGGGAAAAGAAATAAGTCTGACATGTTGCAGATACTTAATGCAGATATCAGATTATAGGTTCTTTATATTAATATTTATATAGCTATATTTATAGTGAAAACACCTCTCTGCTGCTAAGTTAACTATGTTTCCCTAGGCTGTGTATAGATGGAGATGTATTTAAGTAATCCTTATTTTTTCCCAATCTTACATCAGGTTACAATCTTACATTCCTTTATTTGGAATTTATTCCCAAATTTAATTCAGTGAGAAGAGTTTCTCCTCTCCTTCCTTGCCATAGAATGGATTCAGTTGTGCTGCAAATGAGCTTTCATCCTGGGAAATTCACCTAGCTCTCCACACGTGCATTGAATGAGTGTGCAGTTGAGATGATTGGACTGTTCCTCTCCTGCTACCACGTGCTTTCCACTGCTAATGCAGTCAGTTGTCATGATCCCCACTCCCCACGCATTCAGAATGTGTCAGAAGTTCTGTGTGTTTTTAGCAATAATTCTCCACAAGTGAATCTCTGGATGATACACATATACATTGTGTGTGCATAGGAGTGTACCTGATGCAGCCAGTAAATTCAGCTAGTGCTGTCCTTGAGCAGTCTTTCGGTGAAAAGAAAGGGTCCTATACACTTTCTTCATGCTGGATGGGATTGACAAAGTTCAATCAGCACCTTTCCAAGGGAAAGTCACTTTAGTGTCATAGCAATTCAGCAATAATGACAACATGTTGATGAAGATAACTCCCTCAAATCAGGGTTGTTACAACCATGCAGTTTCCTTCATGACAGTACAGAAGCAGCTTGCTATTGCTTCTTCTGGAATGCTTTTTTCAGCTCAAACATTTAACCTTGGGAGATCCTGGGAGGGATCTCTTCTCCACATATAAACCATTCCTGCCTCTGATCATTTCTGAGGCTAGACAAGGTTGTCCAAAGCTGCCACATGTTGAGACAAAATTAATAGTAACATCTTCTTCTTCTGACAGTACCTAGCACAACAAAACCAAGCAGTAAAATGATCCGCTAATGAACAAGACAGTAGAAATAAGAGAAGTGCAATGTATAATAGAATGACAAAACACAGCATACAGTTCTGTAAGAGTTGTTTCCTTGCTACCCTGTCACTTGTAAATCTCACATAATTAAGTAGTCTTCAGCTACTATTTCAGCCGGGGGGGGGGGGGGTGTCAGTTTACTATTCCAGTAAAAGCGTTCTAGGATAAGATGCTGCCACTGAGAAGGCTGGGTACTAATTACCATGGACCAGCATGCTGGCTGGGGAATTCTGGGAGTTGAAGTCCACACATCTTCAAGCTGCCAAATGCTGCTATACAGTAAATTGGGGCCACAAGAAGCCTTTCCCCAGCTGTTCTTAAAACATGAGTTGGGAGATAATTGGGGAGGGGATCTTCTACAGTTTTAGATCCTAAGCCATTTAAAGGTTTTACAGACTAATACACTAATACTAATTAATTAATTAATTAATACTAACTAATATACCTTCAGTTGAGTGGAACAGTTCACAGGTCAATTTAAGAATTACCGTAGTCCCATTTAGTCTCTTTCCTGACAATCAGACGTCTGCATGTTTTACCAGCTGTACTTCCGGACCACCTTCAAGCATTGCTCTGTGCAGAATGCATTGCAGAAATCCAATGGTAACCTTTTGAGGACATAAGTCTAGATTAGGCTATTCCCATCCAGGTAGGTTGCTGTTCACAAGCCAGTAAACATGGGCATTGGGTTTTATGGCCATAGAAACTGCCAATGTATCTAGTGATAAGTTGGAATGAGTGAGTTCTCCCTATTCTCTCCCCTCTGCAACAAAGCTATACACCTGCTCCCTCTGCAGGAGGGCAAACTATCCAGGACAGGCAACCTTTCTAACCCTAGATCTAAAGCCACCTCCATCTCACTGAGATGCAACTCCTGTATAACATCCTCATCCAACTCACCTGCTTCCTATGAAGTGTTATGCACCTGTACGGCCTCTCCTGGTACAGATGAAGACAAAGAGTTAAGTTACTTTCCTCATATGTTGGACTCTGAACTTCAGATATCTGGATAATAATTAGCAGCAGCTTCAACTAAAGACTGGGCAACAGGAGAGAAATAATAGCAAGTTTAAGATAAAACACTTGCTATGTGTTCTGAAGATAACATAACAATCAGTTCACAGTCTTCCAAGAATGATTGAATCACTTAACAGACTGGGATATTTAAAAGAAATTCTACAATACCAAAAGAATATATTTAAAAATCTCTTGGTCTAGAATGTATAGCCCTACAAAGTTGCAGGTATTTCATTAAGTCAGACTCATTTCATGCAGCCACACTTTCTTCTCCCAACATCTTTCTTATTGAGCCAGGAGGTGAATTTTCAATAATCAGTATGTCTCTGATGACATACTTTATATATCTTTGTCTCTTCAGCTTCTTCATGTTAGTCTCAAGATATCAAAATCTGGAAGCTCAGAGCAACCAACATCTACCTTGTATTTTCTTCACCCTCTGGACATATATATGATACCTTGCATAGACTGCCTTGTAACACTTCCACTGTGGCTCTCTAGTTTATCCTTATATATGTTTTTTCTAACTGTATCTAAAGTATTTGGGTTCCTCAGTAAACACTCTGGCTTTTCTTCATTTTGTTATTTATTTATTCAGGTTTTAGGTCACTCCTATCAGAAGTGGCTTGTCTGAAAATAGGCACCTTATCTAAGGTGGGGCAGGGGAACAACAGGGGAATTGATGAAATGTACATCACGATGCAAACCCTGTGACTGACAAAGGATGGGATTTGTGTCATTGCATCACAATATGCATTTTCTCATTTGTGCATCATTGTAATCTGTCCTGGATGCCTATGCTGAACCCCTTCAGTATAAATTAGCAGGTCTGTGAAGGCGAGGTCTCCCACATCTGGCTGCAGAAATCCTAAGGACCACCAAATAGTGCACCAGTTGGAAAAACCTTGAACTGCTTGCTGCCATGCCACCTAGTGGTCAGGTGGATTGTTGCAGTCCAATGCTGATACCCCTATTGTAGGTAGGAGTTACTGTACTGCCAAAATGTAAAGGCAAATCTTTTGCTTGTTTCTCTCTCTCTCTCTCTCTCTCTCTCTGCCCCCGCCCCGCCTGTACATTTGATGTACAGAATACTTCCTGCTTAAAATAGCAATTCCTGGAGCTGTCAATTGTCATTCACTCATTATCTGAGGTTTTTTTCCCCAATAATTTTTTGATGCCTTTCATTTGTAAACATACATGCAAAAACTATGAAGACATTATTTCTAGGTGACGATACTACTAGTGACAGCATCTTTATCTTCCAAAGGCTAATAGTAGCCAAGTCTAAACACAATGGGGGTGGGGGGAGGAGGGCCAATGACAGCCAAGCTACCTTGCAATCTGATTATGATTTCCATTCTTTAGTATTTAGAGAAAATGAAATAGCAAGGGATGTCTCATGTCAGTTAATGACATTACAGAAATGACTGTAAATATCATTTGAAATCACATCAAATGCAATATATCATGTGCATTAATGTAGCAAATGCATACTTTGCCACAAGGGAAAAAGAAGGACAGCACTATGGGCGTGTGATACCGTGAAATTACATTTGCATAATAGGAAGTGAACGTTTCCAGAGTCTCATATAAAATTCTTAATATAAAATGGATAATGGTTAAGAATGTTTTCTATACTAAATTTATAGCACAATAGGTTGTGCTTTGTTGTTGTGGCACCAACCCTTTGGAATAGCTGTCATATCACCCTAGCAACAATCAGGACTGGAGAAGAAAAGCAAGGACCAGTTCTCTCTAAGCTTGGGATAAGATCTATTAGGAGTAAAGTTGCCATGATGATACAAGAATTCCAGCAAATGACTGCTTTCGTACATGGAGTCCATTTACGGGCAGTTCAAAACTATTAAATCATTTCTTGTTCCTGTGTTTTTCTGTAACAAGGAAGATGCTGATTTCAAGAAGGTGGCCTGTCTGCCCTTAGGTTTGGTTTACATAATGACCACTAGCTACAAATAATTTTGGATTACAGTCGCCTTCCCCAGAAGGCTGAATTTTAGAAAGAAATTTTATATAATTTAAATGTTGAAAACTTTAATATCAATTTGGCTGGTGTTAAATAATGGATGTTTTATGTATTATGCAGTGTTTTTGGCGATTATTGGGTGTTAACTGCAAACCATGATGAGTCTTTGTGGAGTGCAGTGCTATAACGACCCCCCAGAAAATTAAAATAAATACATAAATGTTCGCACAAAAAAATAAGTTCACAATAGTACACACACTGCGTTAGTTATGCTGTGAGGATATAGCCATTTTTTAAAACCAAGATCCAAGGTAAAAAGAAAACAGATTTATCTCTTTATTTGTAGTAGGCATATAATATTCGGTCGCATTCTAAATGTGAAGGTTAGGCATATAGGTCTGCCCCATTGATCTATTTTTGTACCCTGGGAGCTTGGAGTGATATGAAAAAAAGCATCTGCTATGACAGCTCTCAGCCCCGTTCTGTTTCTGTCCTACTCCTAAGTTATCTCAAGGGATACTGGCTATCTTAAAACATTAGTCGAGATTCCCAGAGGTCCTAGATAAGACCACAGAGGCTGTCTGAACATATATAGTGGTTACAACTCTCCAGGCTACGATTCACCAGGGTAAATTTGAAAAAGGGCAGTTTGAGAAACTGCAGGAATGTCCCTGTGTTCCAGGACAGTCCTGATTATATCTTCACAACCTCAGCTTTGGAGGAGGCTTTGTCCTTAGGCATTCTGGTTTCCTTTTGTATTTTTCATACACCATTGGATGTACGTAAATCTATTTTAGTTCACAGACAACCTGTTTTGGGGTACCAGATCTGGCTTGTAAAAGTCCAGACAACCATGAGATGCTAGCAAAGAGTTAAAATTTTTCTGAATTTCTTTGCTTTTATCTAGTGGTCATCTGGATTTTTGCAGCCTTCTGCAGGTAACCCTATCCTTGTTCATTCAACCTGAAGTTTTCATTGAATTATTTCAAACAGATTTGAAAAACTAGTTTTCTACTGACAGAAGCCAGTTATATGCATTGGAAATGAAATCCAGTGGTAAGGCTTTGAACTGAATCCAAGGATTTAGGCCAAAAAGAGGTGGGAGCTGGAATGTAAAATGGAAAGAGATGAAAGCAGAGTAGAATAATTGCTGGATCAAAACCTGAGAAATAGCATGTCCATTTCTGTCACTTTATTAATCCATAACAAAATATAATCTTCCAGTGATGCATAATGGATTCGTACAATATGTACGGGTAGGACTCATTTAGTGACTGCAATTGGTTTTGGTGAAATGGTCACTAAGTGAACCACATGACTGAGAGAGAAAGAGACATTGTGAAGATCGCTGGTTGCTGCCATCTGATTTAGATAAAGTTCTCTCCTACAGTGTCCTGTGCCTGACCCGTTTCCCCCCCCCCCTTTTTTCCCCCTTCGCAGGTCAGAGAGATTGCTTAAACAAGGTATCTCTCTCTGAGCTGCTTTTCTCTGCAATGGCATCCCTAAAAAGTGCTAACCTCAAGTTAACAAGCTCAGCTCTCTGATATGAATTAGTTGATTAGAACCTCCCACCACAGCTGCTGCTTGAAACTGACCAGACCTTAATCAGTTTCACACTGAAGTCTTTTGTTGTCATAAATGCAGGCATTAGTCACAAAGGTCCTTTTTCATCACCATGGTAATTGAGAACCAACCTTATCTAAAGTAGTTGCTAAATGTATGCATATGGGTATGCTGTGCCGGAATATGTTGGGTAAAGAAGCTAGCAGGTCACTCTATCTTATATTTTCCTTAAATTCTAACTATACTCATACAGGGTGACAACTTTTACGTGCAATATGTGTGTGTCTCTGTCTCTTTGAAAGGAAGGAAGGGAATGGAAACTGTCATAATAAACTATTTGTTTATATTTCCTGTGCTACGAGCGGAACCACCATGTTATGTTAAAGATGTAGTAAAAAATCTTATTTGTTTCTAGCTTAAAATTCTTCGGAAAGCCTGGGAAAGTACCTTTAAAAAATGAACTTTGACAAATACAAGCCTATTATGAAGTGGAAAAGGAAAGGAACAACAATTACAACAAATGGAATGATTAATGCAGTTAAAAGCACATTTTGAAAAAGAGTACATGGTATACTTGACCTATTTTAACAGAGCTAATTCAGCAACCACATGACTTCTTATTTCCCAGTTTGTTTAAATGTTCGCAGTATAAAGAAGTTTAGTTTTAGATGAGTGACAAACCTGCACAGACGTATCTGGCTGTGGGTGTGGATGTAGATATGCATAACGTGCTATGCAGGCAGAGATTTCTTGTGTATGGAGACTTCCCTGTTCATCCTAATCAGTCCAGTTGCAAGTCAGGAATATATACTGTACATATATCTCCCACTAAATTAATAATGAAGCTCTTGGCTTTAGCTCTCAGCTACGCCACATGTAGAAGAAAAGCATATACGTCCAGAGGTTCTGTCAAACTTTGAACTGAAATAGAACATACTAGAATGGGTAATCTGTGTTATGTATGTATGTAAGTATGCATTTATTTCAATTGGAGAACTACAGTAAAAACTAATTCTGAGCTGAAATTTCCAATGACATTTCTCAAAAGTTTGCTTCTCTTCAGAAAGATGATCCTCCTCCTCCTCCTCCTCCTCCTCCTCCTCCATTCTGAAGGTTCTTGAAAATTTCCTTCAGATTTCTCTTTTTCTCTGAGCAGTTTTCAAAAGCAGGTTTTCATGCATCAAATCTCATTGCAGGAGAATGTATGGAATGGCATTAATAAAAACGTTTAACTGCTATAGGTTCTGTGGATGCTTTCCAGATTCAGATTCCAGCATTCTGCATAGCAGCAATTATAGGCGAGGAGTTGCCACCTTCGTTAGAATTTATCAGTTGTTCATTTACTTTGCTTCTGTTTCTTATCTGGGCCTATGAAAAGGGATTGTAGCTTATGCAAATGCACTGGCCCCAGAAAAGGGGGTGGGTATTGTAAACAGGGTGGCAGGCTGAAGTAGGCTACCCGTGACTGAGGGCATGAGAATAATAGGCTAGTTAGCTGCCTCCATCACTCCACCATGACAGATGGTGTTCATCTCAGACCGATAGGCTTTTGAGCAGGCCTCTCTACCCTTCAGCTAATGCAGCTCCCTGTTACCTAATGGAGTTTTTGAATGGGTCAGTCTATGCATTGGTTAACATATCTTCCTTTGAGTCAACAAAAAGGGGGACCAGTCTATCGAAAAGCTACCAGAATATTGTATTAGCCAACATGTAGAACGGGCCAGTGGGATCATTCTCTTCAGGAAGATATTACTGCATGGTGATTTTTGGACCCAATATGTTTCTTCTACATAGATCATTAATTTTAGTTCAGGTTCTGTGGATATTCTATTTTGATTACATAGTTTTGCAACTAATTTTGTAAGGGTAATTTTGTAGGGTAATCCAGAATTTTATTTTTTGGGAAGGGGGGAGCATTTCCAAATCTGGTATAGCATTGCCTCCCTCCATCCAGTATTTACCTTTTCTAGAATTCATGATGATGTTGTTTTTAATAAAGAGCATATTTTCTCCTGATACATATACAAGGGCATTGGATTTCACAAGGTTTTTAAAAAGAAAAAAGAACAGTTCTTTTTAATAGTCTCTTTGTTCATTCAACATTCCATAAAGACTTTCAGCTCACTCATTGGCTTCTTGATAATAAAGATCTGTAAGTAGATATTTATTTGGTGCTATTCTGTGCAGATCTTTTCTTAGGCCATTTCCTTAGTATTATGTCCATGTGATTAATCCATATTGATATCTTTGCTACTACAGATGCAGGAAGCTATGCCCACTGAGTGTGGCACAGCTACAAATGTTGCCATCAGTAGGAACTTAGTGATCAGTAGGCACTTAGTGATTAATGAATGTGAGCTCTTTTAATGGTATTCCCATAATACTCTGCTAGTGCACTAGAGTGATTTAGTGATTTCTCTGTTTCATAATCAACAGTGCAGTATATGCAGATGTGTGTATGAAATGCCTCCTCGTTCAGCTAGAGGTACAGAGAATGGTTCTTGAATCCCATCATGCCAGTGCAGGACACAAAATATCAGAAGCCGGTCTGATTTATGGAAAGGAAGGAATACTAGATTAGCAGGTCTCATTTAGGAGAAGTGGCCTTAATCTGAAAATATTATTTGTCACTAAGAAATGTAAATATTTTTTTTTAAAATTAAGCTAAGGGATAGCTTTTTGCTGAAGTTAAATAAGGCTCTGCATTACTACAGTCTTTTTACCCAGTTGATTTTACATAGCTCATTTTTAAATGTTCACATGTATGGTTTTAATATTTATGTATTTTCAGGGTAATGTGTGCAGCATATACATCTGTGAAGGAAGGAAGGAAGGAAGGAAGGAAGGAAGGAAGGAAGGAAGGAAGGAAGGAAGGAAGGAAGGAAGGAAAATACCAACAATGGATTTCTAAACATGTTCTCAAAGTTTTGCTCTAAGTTCCATTCCATTCAATACATTTTATTTTATAGTGTATATATATCTGTGTGTGTGTGTGTATGTGTGTGTACACACACACACACACACATATGAATGTACATTTTCATGGACGTAGATAAATCTTTTTATCCATGTATGTATAAGGCACTGAATGCTTTTATTTTAGTGTTTAGCTATGACTGAACAAGCAATGTTCTTATGTGTACTTAAATACAGTCAGTATTTGTATAATATTATACTTAATATGCAAATAGATGTGCCTGAATAAATGACTAATTTTGACAACTGGGTAAGTGGTCTGTGAATAGCTGTGTTACCTCCATGTGAGATATAAAATCTTGGCCCCAATTTTTACAGCTCCTGTTTTAATTAACAAATTTAATTTCAAACTCTGAGCCAGTCCAGGAATAAAGCTGAATAGCTGGTGCCTTATTAGAGATTATTGTTATCAGTTGCCTGGCAGGACTCCAGTCAGCATTAATTATGAGCAATGGATGAGTTGGGAGAGTCGTCCACTGCCCTCCATCAAAAGGCAAGCTTTCTGCTTTCACCTGACACCCCAATGGGAGAAGAGGAAACATCCACTCTAACCTCTCCAAAGTGTAGAGAAATGTACGAAGTAAATTGCCCTGATGACCAGGCTTAAAGAAAAAAGAGGTTAACATCAGTTTGTGTTCTTTTTATGTAGATTAAATCCATTCACCACAGCTCATAGAATTTAGATGCTCAGCAGGGATTCATACGGTTGAGTATCAGCTATCCCCAGTCAGCCTTGAACCACAGGGCAACGGACTATTAGAAATAGTCACTCAATCTATCTTAATGGGCAAGAAGCCCATGGGACAAGTATACATTAAAACCATCAACTTAGCGGCGACATTTAAGGAAAGCTATAAATATTTTTTCTTCTTCTTGAGATAACACTTCGAAAGGTTAGTAATAAACCTGAAATTCTCTCAAAGGTATCTTTAAAATGTACCAAACTCTGGAGTTGCCTTCACCCCATCACATCACAGAGCAACAAGCCATGTCAATGTTAAAGCATTCGGCATGAATGTCGGCATGCCAACATTAAAGCATTCAGTAAATGAAATAAGCTAGCCAGGAATGAGGCAACATGGAAGAATGTCAGTGGATCCTGCTTTTGTTAAGAACGCCAGTTGGGCTGCAGTTGCTTCTTTATTAATTATGACAATAGAACTAAAAATAAGGGCATGCTCATGTATGAACACTGACTCTGCGGACATGAAGTCTCCCTCAACTGAATGCTACAGTTAGATAGAGCACACACAATCCTGGTCGAATCCAGCAAACCAGTCTTCATGTTCTTCTAATGTGATCAGCTTCTTTGTAAAGGTACCACTACTGGTAGGGCAGTTAGAAGTGGCAGGTCATGGAATATAGTCCTTGTACATGATTTCCCTTGCATATTTCATTTGTTTGTTTGTTTGTTTGTTTGTTCATTCATTCATTCATTCATTCATTCATTCATTCATTCATGTATTCTTTTATAAATGTGCAGTTTATCCACTGCTTCAGTTCTAAGGAACTCTAGGTAGTTTGCAGATAATAATGATTCATAACAAAAATAATAAATGTTATGATCTCATTTCTGTTGCTGACTTCATGAATAAGTGATAGCCCCTATAATTCCATCATGACACCTCCACTATTTACAAAGTAGCCTTTGGATAAAAAGGTGGAATGTAAGCTCATTAAATAGCATCATACATGGACGTTTCTTAGGCAGGTGATCAGCACTGGCTTTCAACAGGAATTGATTTGAGCTAGTGCTCAACTCTAGACCAACTACTCACCATGTTATATTGTATCTGAGATGTAATCCCTGACAAAACAAGGGTCTCAATTTTAACAGTTGGGACATCTAACATGTTAGCTGATTGTGACAAGATGCTGCAATGACTCTTACAATGTACTGCTGGAGCCACTTGTGTATCTGTGTACTTGTATCTGCAGAAAAAATAGCTAAAGAAGATCTATCTCTATGCACAACAATCAGTGCATTTGGTAAGAAAATAATAGTTATTAAACTTACCCACTTCTTCCACTAAGCTACATATCTTCCACTGTCTCTGACATGCTTGTGTTCTCTGCTGTACTAGATGAACAACCTTATGTTATCCCACTGATCTGAGCACACAGTGTTATATTTAATATTACATAATGCAGATTGAATATTTTTTGACGTTGCTTAGTTCTTTTTCTGAGTTCAAAATGGTCTATTTTTCTTAGAGGATAGAAAAGTATTGTTTTTTATTGATATAATATTTTTATATGCATTATACTTCTTTCTTACAGAGTGAATATTAAGGTAAATAGCCCTCAAAATATAAACACCATATACACACCTACTACAGTTAACTGTAGTAATCTGACCACATTTTCTGGATTTGTATAACATGCTGAACCCTAGGTTAACCTCCTGGGCTAGGTTAACATATAGGGTCAGATGTAAGACATGATGAACTATGGGAAGTTATAGATGTTCTGTTTGGCAAATGCTAACAAAGAATAAGATTGGATAATAACTGAATTTGGGAAGAATGCTACATAACAAACCCATGAGGGCATGGAGGAGAACCCTCTTTGATGAGAAGGTATGAATGCATACAGAAACAAAGGTAATCTTAATCAATTAATGAGAGTCATATAAGCCTTAATTCATGTATATTTTCATATATGAAATTATAATAAAATGGTAACAAATGAAAAATAATTCTGAAATTTTGAGATGCTCTTTCAAACTGTGAGGCTCTAAGTTGTAATGTGCTTAGTTTATGCCTAAATCTACCTTTCACATAAAACACTAGGTTAAATGTGGTTAGCTAGGTCGTGGTTCAGCATATTTATTATTTATTAAACCAATTTAGAGAGCCACCCATCTCACCACCGCAGACTCTGGGTGGTGAAAACAAAGCTAAAAACAGTCAATAAATACATTAAAAATATAAAAGACAAAATAAATCAGAGAATAAAAGGATGTTAAAAATAAGGGAGCCACCTTGCTAATTCCCCCGTCCCTGGAGTCCCCAGGCCTGCTGGCATAACCAAGTAAGGGACCTCCGGAAGCTCAACAGTGATGAGGCCAACCTCACCTCAGTGGGGAGAAGATTCCACAGCGCAGGCACCACAGCAGAAAAAGCCTGCTGCCTGGGGCCCATCAAATGTAGCCCCCTAGGCAACGGAACCCGTAACATGCCCTCTTTGCTGGATCTGGTAGGATGGGCAGATGAAACTGGGGAGAGGCAATCCCTCAGACAGCCCAGCCCCATGTCATAAAGGGCTTTAAAGGTCAACACCAACACCTTGAATTGGACATGGAAAAAAACTGGTAACTGATGCAGCTCACAAAGAGAGGTGTAATGTGTGTCCTACTAGAAACACACATAACTGCTCACGCAGCTGCAGTTTCTGGATACTCTTCAAGGGCAGCCCCACGTACAGCGCATTGCAGTAGTCTAACTGGGAGGTGACCAGGGCATGATTGACCATGAGTAGGTCCCTCTGATCTAGGAATGGGCACAACTGGTTCACAATACAAAGCTGTGCAAAGGCCCTCCTAGCCACCACTACCACCTGCTCTTTGAGTCCAGGAGGACCCCAGATTGTGCACAGGGTCTGTTTGGGGCAGTATGACCCCATCCAGTACCAAAGATGGTAAAATCCTAGAACCAGAGGGGCTGAAAACCCAAAGCCACTCAGTCTTGCCAGGCTTCAGTTGAAGCCTGCTGTTCCCTATCCAATTCCTCACAGCCTCCAGACACCGGGATAGGATGTCTACAGCATCACTTACGATGCCAGAGGTGGAGATGTACAATTGAGCATCATCAGCATACTGATGATACTTCACCCATGGAGATGGATGAGCTCACTCAGTGGTCTCACGTGGATGTTAAATAGGAGAGGTGAGAGCACTGACCCCTGTGGCCCCATGCGTAGCAGGGGGCAGTGGCAGGATCTTTCCTCCCCAATCACCGCTGAGTTGAATTGACCCTGGAGGAAGGAGGTGAACCAGCACAATACTGTGCCACCCACCCCAATTCTCTGAGTCAGTCTAGAAGGATATCATGGTCAATGGTATCGAAAGCCACTGAGAGGTCAAGTAGGGCAAGGATGGATGCACATCCTCTATCCCGCCCATGCCAGAGATCATCCAAAAGTGCAACCAGTGCTGTTTCTGTACCATACCCAGGTCTGAATCCTGACTGAAAAGGATCCATATAATCTGCTTATATTGTGTGGAACAAACCCATTATGAAATAATTATTAACAACCTTACTTGGTACATGTTAACTTCATTCACCTCTATAGGAATCAATCAGTCATTGTTGATCAGTTGCATGGAAAAGTCCAGGAATATCCAGTCCACCTCTTTCCACAAACAAGGATTGATTGTCTTACAATGGCAGAATTCTCCTACAAAGAATACCACCATTGTTGTGGCCATAAGCTCTGGAATCTTGATGAAATCCAGGCCACATCCTTCCTCAAAGATTTTTAACAACATAATTCAGGTACAGACTTCAAATATATTCATAACCTTGGAAAGTAGTGTCCTAGCTAATATACAATTATTGCATTTCAGAGTTGCTTTGTCAGATTTGAAAACTGATGGAAAAAGGGCAGTTGGGGAAATTTCACACGCTCAGAAGTTCTGCTCCTTGAGGAACTCATTTGATTGTCCTTTTCCAATTTGCCTAATGGAGACAAAAAGAGGAACTTCTGAAGCAATAATTTATTGTGCCTGTTCAGTTCACTGAAGTACTTACAAATATAGCCAGGAGCTTTCCTGACATTAATTGCTTATTTTCTACTGAGCAAAAGAGCTTCAGTGTGAATGTTAAGTACCACACAATTCTTTCCCCTAGTAAACTTATGAGGCCTAAATGCCTATGTTCAAAGGTACATCACCATGTTCTTTTTTTCCTCATATACATGCATCCTTTTTTCCTTTCTTTTTTTCTTCTTTCTTTAATATAACAACAAAACAAAAAACAAGATTGACCAGTAAGGAAAAAAAATAGACAATAACTGAATCAAATATAACAAATAATATATGCCTGAAAAAATAGTGTAGCTTAATTTTTTTAAAAAAACAAAAAATTAAATTTAAAAAAGTCAAACTTTGGCTGCATGAAATCACATTCTTCCTGTTTAATTGATAAAGCAATAATTCAAAGGCTGAATGTACTGGACATAGATTTCATCAAGCCAACCTTTGGTGCAAGCATGTTTTCATGCACATATAATTTTTTTTGCAATTCTTCAGGCTCATGCATTCAAAGTTTTTATAGATAGCTGAATTCCAAATTTTTAGAATATAATTTAACATTAATATCTTTACATCTGAAATCTCTTTCCAAAATGATATTGGTCAAAGGCCAAGACCAAATATTGTGTGTTGATGTACCCCAAAATTTATTGCACCACCAAGTTAGAAAAGTATATAGTTAACCCTTTATAACATTGGATGAAAAGTACCTGAAAAAGATTTATTGATGACTTAATCTCATGATCCAACACATATCCTTATGAGAAAAGTGTCTAACAACCTTTTCATGTTGTCTTATTGGTGTGATCTTCGTAGTTTTTATTTTATTCCTTTCAAAAAGCTGTACTGGGCTTACATTTGGCTTCTACACAAGTTATATTGAGCCTCTGTACATTCATATCTGGACTAGCTGGTGCTTTGCAAATATGTGGGGCTACAGAAATCTGGAAATTATAGTCCCGTTTATGATCTGGAAGGCACAAGGATGTGGGAGGTTAATCTGGAAACTGATCAGCTTAAGTCCTCCTGTTGAATAGTATGTTCAATAGAATCATGCACTTAAACTATTATTTGAAACCCTGTAGCGATGATTCATTAGACTGTCCTTTTCTTGTTAGGTATGTTATCATTGAAAAACAAAGTAACTGTGACACAATTATCCAGATATCTTAATACCAGTTAAGAGTTTGGAAGACAAGGTGGCAACTTTTAGTTATATTTATATAACCATGATTAGAAGTCATGGAAAAGTTACCAAAGAAGATAAAACTATAATATCTGGCACATCTGTAATTGGGACTTATCAAACCAGTTTATAGGTAATTATTTTCAAGATAGCTGTTTGTATCTTTATGAAGATATGAAGATATTAAGACAAATGATTTATCTAGCCTATTTGTTTCTGTTCAGATTAGCAGCAGCTTTGAAATGTGACTTTATTTTTTTCAGAGAAAAGAGTGGACTGCATTATGAATGCTCCATCTAAAGCTATTCTGGACAATATTCTAATAAAACATATTCTGAAAAGACAAAAAGGGAAAAGAGTATAGAAGTTTGGAAGGAAATATGCAAAGTTACTTTCCTATGACAGGGTTTGTTATTTTGTTACACTGTGGATAAGAGTGGGTAAATAGAATGTTTGCAATGTTAAGCTGGAATTATCTTCCAAAAATTTTCCAAGAAATATATTAATATACAAATAAATATTGAAGTCTATGTGTATGGTATCTCTCATTTCCATATTATGATCATAATAAGTTGAAGGAATGGATTCATATAATGTTCAACCAATCTGTGTTTCAATCTCAAGTGTATTATATGTAATTTACAACCAATTTAAATGACATTAGCCACTTTTCCTTATGGGAATTTGAATTTGCATCCTGTCACTGAATTAAACAATAATTGAGATTTTTCTATAGAAAATATAGTACTCTTTAAACAATCTTTTGAATAATGAAGTGTGTATCACAGGAACAATATGGTCTCAAATATAATACAGCCAAAGTGTGACATAAAGAGACATTTCTCATTGCCATAAATGTGAAGATATTGCATCCTGTTTTCAACATACAAGATCTCTCCTACAACGAATCTTAATTTCTTATAAGACCATCCTGGAAGAAAAAAAAATAGAGAAGTTCCCATGTTCTTAAATAAAAGACAGACAGAAGACAGTGAAAAGTACTTCATTCTAACATCTTGGAGAATGTAAGTGTGGCATATGTACTACTTTAATAAAATGTCAGTCAATAAAATGAAAAGAAAGATAAAAGTGGAAGAAATTAAAATAAAGCAAATCAAATGTAATAATTACATTAGCCCATTTTGCCTCATTTGTATGTGATTAATATTTGATTCTATAAAAAATTAATTTTGATTCTTATGATTTAAACTTGGCCTATCTTCATATTTATTTTTTTGCATAGTTTATTGATGATATATTTTTCAGACATTTGACAACGTAAGTCTAACATTTGACTATTTCTATGTGTGTGATGAGAATTTCCAGATGTTAATATAAATAAGTATCATAATAATATAATCATAATGATAGTTTACAAATTATTTCATTCAATTTCAAAAATTACTTTAGCCAGAAGTTGTGCAAAAATAGTTTGCATTCTTGTATTTTATTGTAGCTTATGACACCATATAAGCCCAGTATAAAAAGCAGGCTACATATTTAACATTATTTATATATTTTTGAATTTGTTAACCCCACTTTTCCATGTTAATATTCAGAGTGGTTAACGTGTTCCATCATAATATTAAGTATGATCCATATAAAATCATTAACATTATTTGAACACATTTAATATAAATAAGCATTAAAAATTGGGATAGGGATACTATCAGAAGATCAGCACTGATGAAAAGTCAGTCAAAAAATAATGGATGGAATATATAGGTCTTATTTTGACTGTCCTGAAAAAAACAACAACCAAAAACAAATTATAGTGGAGTCAGATTTTCCCACTGGACAGTGTTCAGATGCTGATAGGGCTGCATGTGTACTTCAGGACTCAGGATTCTCAGAAAATATTACTCTGACTGGAAAATTCAGGGAGTTGAAGAACATTGGAGGACACCAAGTTTTGAAAAGGCCGCCCAATAGATACTAACATTAATATTGAGGCATTCTCTTATAGAAGAAACTGCTTCCTAAAGATTGCTTTAAGACCTGGAGTAGGCAAGGGTTGGGGAGCCAGTGGAAATACTTACAATTTTGTGAGCAAGTCATGTACGCTCTCACAAAATGGCAATGACAAGCTGCTATTTACATCTGACTTGTTGGGCGTGGCCCGTCAGAAAACATTCCCAAAGCAAACATTCCCAAAAGCAACTGGTAAGATATAAGAAAGTTTTAGTCCATGTGTGTGACATGTAGTGCCTGAAGAATAATCAAACACCAACCACGGTCTTCTCCCTTTCAAATACTCCTGCTGCTATTCCCATGACTGGGCTAAAGGAGGCACAATGTTGTCTGTGGACTCTTCTTGTAAAGATTTCTGTCCTTCTGAATAGCCATCTGCTGTATCAGGAGGGAGAGCATGATGCAACATTTGCCTTGTCTCATAATGCACTGTGTGATAATTCCCACAGATAATTAGGCTGAAACAGCCTCTGCAGTGGGAGGAGATCCACAAGTAGGCTCTTCTCTAGCTGAAATGAAATGATAAAATAAAAATCCATAGAAAAAGAACCAGGGTTGGGATAAGAGAAAAATGTGCTAATTTGCCTTCCCCTCTTCCTTCAATTAGGGCTTGGGAACTGTTGCTGAGTTACAAGATTTTTTCCCCCAAATTTGTTCAAGGTCAGAAGGGAGGAATTACAGCAATAATGGAGGTGACAATAATAATAGGGACATGTTTTATACAATACATTTTTCTGGAGCTATCTGGATATAGACCCTCTGTTATGCTGTGAAGCTAGAACACTAGATCTCTTTCCTGTTGTTTATCTACCACGGGAAATTCTAAAAAGAAGTCACGGACCATTTGTTAATGAAAAAGATACTTTTTGAAAAATGAACACCATGTTTAAAAAGCGATCAAGATATGCAACAAAGCATGAAGTATGGAATTTGCTGCTGCATGATATTCTCTCTAGCAGTCATGCCAGAACTCCCAGGGAGTCTTAACGCTTGCAGCAAGATATTAGCAAGAAGTTATCTGCTGCTGAATTAGTGTTGCCCATCACGTATACCTTTTCCTGCTCCAGTCCATAACTTGCTGTCTTGCTTATGACCAACCAATGGTAATACCAACCTCATGGAAGGTCTTCTGCAAGATCAGTACATCTCTGACCAAAACAAACCAACCATTGAAAGTAATTAGTCACCAAGTAATGCTCTGGTTTTTTTCTGGCAACCTGTGGTTGGATGGGGGGGGGCAATCCTGCAGCAGAACAATTGGATCCCAATGGGTTACTGACCTTCTGAAGGTTCTTCTTCTCTAGATCTTTCTCTGACCTGAATTCTCCACATAGGAGCTCTTCCTCCATATTCCTATGAAAAACATCACTTTTTCTGCTGGATCACCATGGTCCACTTCAATAGCAGGTGGGCACTGAGAGAAAGGCTCAGTTGTGTCCTTGACAAATTGGAAGGGGACCATCTCAGGGTTGGGACAAGGGGGTGTGCAGGCAAGCTGTTTCTCTCTCAGCTGGACATGTTTGCAAACAAAACATTGGGTTACAGTGAGCCACATTTTATATTGTCAGTAATGCCTGTGGCACCTACGTGTAACCTCAGGAGATTCTTTAAGTAAACATTATACTAGAGGTGGATACTGTGATCTTCAGTATGCCACTTTGCCTTTTATTTAATCAAAATATATTTTTTAAAACTATCACATGGGACAGACAGCAAGGTAAGCACCAAAGGAATTTTCTATTATTAGTGGCTATGATTACTTATTGCTTTCCTCTACTGTGGACTATTTGAAGTATAAAGAATAAACATTGATATAAAAAATTGATATGGGAATCACTCGAACCAGTAATCAATGAAGAACATGCAATATTGAAACCATAATATCTCACCTATGGAAAAGGTCTGATTACCACCAACTGAAATTTCCATACTGTTCTTGAAGAGATCTACAAACAAAATACACTTCTGTAATCTAATGATTTTTAAAAAGCATACAATGACTTAGGCTGAGTCCAGCACCTTGAGGATAAAGATAAAGATATGACTCTAGATCAGTTCCTGTATGTTAAAGGTGCATTTGAAATTGTGAATTAATGTTGGCTAAAGAAACTATTATATAACACAGGGAGCAGTAACCCACATCTGATTTGCAGCAATGGATTAATAATATATGTTGTTTGTCAACATTTGAATTAATTTTCAAGAAGAGAACAAGGAAGAAGACTTGAGTAATATGATCAACATTTTTGGAGGTGTTCTATTTAAAACATAATTTCCAGCCCTTTTTTCTTTTTTTACTGTTGCATTTATCATGTTGAAGTTATGTTGATCTTTAATGCTATTATACGTGCTTCTGCTTTTCTTTGGTTGATTAGTGCAGTTAATGTTTTATATTTATTTAATATAAAACTGTACTTGCTGCAGTGATTGCAATTAAACTTCCTTTTTGCACTCTCCAGACGAATGCATGGAGGTTGGAGGAATAAAGAATGAAGAGGAAAGAAAAAATGGCATTGTAACTCTGTATGTTCAGTATATGGACCGACTATTGTAGTTCAGTGATGGTGGTAGGTGAGGGCACAGGAGAAATACTAGTGATTTCACAGCCAGTCTGTGGTATGTCACATAGAGTCCTTTGCGGCTAAAGCAGGCTATAACACTCTTACATAAATACATAAAAAGTAGTTGCGCCCTATTGTGAAGTAATGAAACTCTCTACCCCAATCTATTTCCTTTTTAAAAATGCTATTCTTGCTATATATGTTTCTTGAGTGTTGTTTGTACTGTTCACTGGTGCTATGAATGACCACAGTAAGGATTTATTTGATTTAACTGATGATGGGTGGTTACATGAATGGCAAATATTTTATTTTCATTTGTACACATGCATTCTTCACCTTTTAAAAAGGACAATTTTAGATACAGCTGTCTGTGATGTTAATTAAAACATATAGCACCAATAAAAACAAAAATTAACATAGAAGAAAATTCTATAATAAACAATATGAAAAAATGCATATGGTTTCAGCAAAGATGAACTCCAGGGAAATGTCTTGCTATTACTGATTGCATTGTTATGGAAGAATCCAATATATGTCTACTCACATCTAGACCCCACTGAGGTCAGTGGGGCTTACCTTCTGATAAGAGGATATGGTATTACAGCCTAAGTGATATAAAAGGGGCATGCTTGAGGAAGACAAAGGTGATAAAAGAGATTCAAGTATTTTTTGTTGCCATAGCAACAGCAGCATTTCTGTGGCACAGTATTGGATTCCCCCCATTCCTCCCCTCCCCTCCATTTATTTAGGAAATAAAAATTCAGGGCATTTCCTTCATTTAAATTTACAAAATGCAAATGTGCTATTCACTATAATGACTCATTGCTATATTCAGCTGTACTTACTGCCACTAGGTAATTTATCTCACATTATTTCTTGGATAAGTAAAAAGTACAAATTGCTGTATTTTAGATACATATGCAGTAAGTACCGAATATAGTTTACATGACCCAATCTACAGTTTAAAGTATTAATTGAGTAATATGTCATGTGCATGCCACTAAATCTTGGGAGTTTTCTTTCTTCCTTTGAATTAATAGTTTTCCTATTTCTTTTACTCTATGTTTACCACATTGTAAAATCGTAATAATTTAAAACTTCATGTGTGAATTACAAATATCTAAAACGCATAGAATGCTTGTATGATGCTTCAAGAAATACCTCATTGCTTTAGTTTACAGAAAAAGGTTGCAAACAACTGAAAGAACTCCAGGTATTCATTTTCTTCCATATCACAGATTGCTTTTTCTCTGTTCCTTTAATTTTTCCTCTTAGAAATGTTTCACCCAAATTTTACCAGATCTGTGCAGAAAACCTGAATCTGCAGATATTCCTAAACCCAAAGTTTTGGGCCCATTGAAAAGACCTACAGTGGCATATGTGGAGTCCTCTTTCAGTCACTCTAAACATATCATTTTGGGGTTGGTGTGACATAAAATAGTCTCTTTCCTTCATGTGCACAATGACAACTCAACCTTAATGTCTATATGTTTTCCCTTTCACTGTGGTTGAAAGGTACTATGGTTGACAGACTTTATTAGAAATCCACACATAAGGCAATAATACAGGCTTCTGACATAGGGTTGGGTTTTTTTGCTCCCTAACCCAAATTTGCCCCCTGAGGCAAGGCTAAAATGATGTTCCCTCTCCCATTCCAGTGACAGAAACTGACTGAGCCATGAGTTGAGTCTTACTTCCATACAGGTGAGGGTTCCTCGGAACTGTCATGAGTTTAGGGGGTTCAGAACAGGTCACAACACACGCAGTTCTGCCCAGCAACCAAGGGAAAAGCTGCAGCTACTCAGAAAGCAAAGCTAGAGATTGCCATTGCTTTTCCACAGCATTCATCACCTAAAGCTTTTGTTTCAGTTTGCCTACTGTGTTCCCCAACACAAAAAAGCAGACAAAACAAAGCTGGGCCAGAAGTTCAGTTAACATTAAGGCCATGAAACAATGCCACTTATGGCTGGAATTGTTCCACATAGCATCATGATATTCTTTTCATCAAGTTGTTTTGGACACTTTGGACCAAGCAGGACTATAGAATGTTTTCCAAACACAGTTGCAGATAGAATTGGGTGAGCCCTTGGCTAGCTCTTGAGGCACTGTTTAGGGATGATCCAAGTGACAACCCCTGAGCTTATGTGATCTGACTCAGCAGATGCTATAAAACAATTCTTGGCTTGCTTGCTTGTTTGAACACCACAGTGTCCTGGAACCTTCTTGGATTCAGACTGAGCATCACAGATGGAACTTAGGTAATTTCACTATCATCAGCCTTTTTTACCTCCCTGTCTCCAAAGCTGCTTTTCATTGATGAACACCTTTAAAGAATACAAACACACACACACACGTATATGTATGTGTGTGTGTGTGTGTGTATGATGATTTAACTGGCCTTTCAAAGATACTGCTTTAAGATGAATTTTGGAAATAGGGGGCCCCTAAGAAACGTAATACTTAAGAGCTCGATCATATTAGCTATTGTTTCTCGTACAGTTTTTTTCTCTCAGTCTTTCTCTCCTTTGCACCCTCACATCATATGTTTTCTTTTTACTTAGTGTTTTTATAAAGCAGATGATATTCCTCAAATCAGGGACCAAAAGTGGACATTAGCCACAGAAATACTGTGCAAGCGGTAGTAATACTTTTAGAAACAACACTATCCAATCTATATTCAAAGACATTAAGTAGAACCACATTGATTCTTTATAATGGATGGGAAATAATGTTTTAGGGAGAAATAATAATGGTTATATAAGGCTAGAAGGTGAATAACCTCCAGTCTTAATGGCCTCATAATAGGAATACATTGGGAGTAAATGAGGTTAATGTAGAAATGACATTACCCAGTTGGGAGTCTTCCGGGATAGCATTCATTGTGCATACTAATTAACAGGCATATTGAATACTGATTAATGGCTATGAGACAGGTGTGGGACTCTTTCTTTTTCTCCTTGTCATACCAGAATGTAATAGTTTCACAGCCAACGTTGAGTGGAAAATGTGTTGGAAAACAATACAGCAATACAGTGCAATATAACGAGTAAGCTGCTTATGCATTTGATCAAGGTGAAACCATAAATTAATTTCAACTTTAATTCTAGCATGCAATAGCACATTAGAAGAAACCCGTTGAAAATGATAAAATGACTGGCTCAAATGAACCCTTCCCTTTCATTTGCTGGAAATGCTTTGAAAATGACTTTAAACCATATTTTTCTTATGTTATTATAAGCACTCCTGATGCTCCATACCTAACGTCATTTTATTGAACATTAAGAATTAGAATGTAATTTTAGAAGTTGAAAAAAAAAATAGACTTTTCAGAGCTTTTTTATTTTCCTAATTAAATTTCAAGAAAATGTATAGAAGTGGTCACAGCACTGATAAAATAATTATTAGGGAATAGTAACGTGTGGTATGTTTAACTAAAATCAGTGTTTCCGATTTCCAGTTCAGAACTCAATAAGTGCTCTAATACTCAAACTGATCAGTTGTCCTCTTTAGTAATGTCAGTCTAGCTACTGAAATTAATATAATGACAGAATATTTATTTAAAATATTTGACACTATTGAATTATTTAGTTATAAAATTTCACTTCCAGAGCTTGTAGATGTTTTTTCTTCCAGCATTAGCATTGTCAACCCAGTGAAAGAGCCATAAAAACTAAGATTTGTCTCTGAAAATCAGTGTCAGGAAAGTTTTCATGCATTCATTGAAGCTATAGGGCTGCTCAAGGTGGTAATCTTTATAAAATTAAATCTTCAATAATATCACAGCATCCTAGAGTAGAGCAATGAACAATTATAGAATTTGATGATATTGGTTGCTAACCAGCTTTACCAACGTTTCTCATTTGACATGCCTTAAAAATCTTAACTGCTTGATAGTTCAGAACAGTTTCTATAGGATTGTAGAAAACATTTTATCCCAAATGAGGTGGTGCACAAGCTGAGACAAGAGATCTGCATTTATCCTCTAAAAGTTTTTCTAATGAATTGAATTTTTAATATGACAGAAGGGGAAAATGATTAAACACATAAAGAGCAATCATATTAAATAATATGAATGTAAATTAATTAATTTAAAGCAAATCAAATTTAGTTTTTGTCATGGCCAGCTCATTCTTTGTCCTGGCTTCTTACCTTTGGGAGCATGGCCCTCAGCATTTCACAAAGACTGAGTACGGCTCTCCTTTCTCCTATGGAAATGTGATTTTAGAATTTGAAGCTTAATCTTTTATAATCTGTTTATTCAAAAAGGTATTATGCAATGGAACAGCGAAATCATACAAATCTAACTATGATATTTAGAGAAATGTCCTTATCTATCAGTGATCTATTAATTAGACATGTTCTGGTATTAGTGCTGTGAAATCTGTGAAATCTGAATCTGTATTAGTGCTGTGAAACCCTTCTGAAGACCTTTCATTGTGTCAATATATGAAGGCAAACTTTCCCTCTCTGGGATGTTCACTAGTTTGAGAAATAGCACCTAGTATAAGCAAAAGAACACTGATTAGTTTGGGTATCCAGTAAGTTTCCAATTTCTTGTCCCCCATTTGCTCAGACAGAGTCTATAGCACAGGTAATAGACATTGGGCTCTAGGTCCTATGAACATTGCATTCATGCTGGTTTCTCTTACTATAAGGTGAATATGTAGAAAGGAATAAGGAGCAGGGCTAGCACACACGGGTTGTCACTCTACTGCATTTCAAGCTGCCACATGTTTGAGCAAGAGCTTTAGATGTAATAATACCTGCAAAATTTATCTATACATTTAATAATTTTCACAAGCTTTTCCAGAAAATCTGGGCTGGACTTAAAATTACACTGGTAAACTCACACCATAATAAGAGTTAGAAAGGCAGTAGACTCCTGCTAGCATTTGTATTGCCTTAGCCATACAATTATGAATTATGTTCTTTTCTTCAGGGTTGGAATTGTGTTCTACTAATGCCAATAGATTTGGGAGCAATTCTATTCCTCCCCATAGGCATCAGTTGAGAACATGATCATACCATGAATCTGTCTCTTTGAAGTCAAACAGGACTTACAATATGATCCTTTCCTCAAACTATTCCCAACTGTGTTCTCTTTTACTCATGGTTAATACTGATTTAAAATGTGAGCAGTTTGATGATTTTTTTTTTTTGCTTGTTTGTTTTTCAGTAGCAATATGAAGCTATGTTTATTAGTCTTGTTTTTTGAAAAAATAAAAGAAATGAAATTATAAATATTCTAGTCATTTAGAGCAATGAGCAACATTTAACATAAGATAGCATATAAGATAGCGTTGTTTTAAAGCGGCTTTTGTTTAACCCCGGTCTTCACTCAGGTTGACTGGGTCTGGGTAGAAATAATGGTCTTGCATTCTCTTCTAACCGTTTCCTGCTGCAGGAATGACATTAGGGTTCCTGCTGTGTTTTTGATTAATGGCCTACCTGCAACTTCTGCAGATGGATGGAAGACTTGCTTTTGCTTTGTAGGCACACAGGAGGGAAGGATGAGCACCTGGTGTCAGAGTCATAAGAGCTTCTTTGCATTTTGTAAGTGTTTAAAATGGAAATTAATTGCAGGGTCATTAAAAATATATTTCTAAGGCAGTCACACTCATCTTCTTTAGTTCTAAATTAATACAGAAAGTCTGGGTTCAGTCTTCATCCTTAAGTATGTGCACATTAGCCTCCTTAGAAAGAACGATAATGCTAGTAGCCTGGCAATTTGCAGCGCTCCCACTTCCCACTTACCTTTTGTTAACTAAAAACAAATGTTGGGGAGGAAAGAAGGTTAATGTGCAACGAAGAAGGTATCAGTATTCACACCGATTCTCACAGGCACTATCTTAGGACCCAAAGCAGCAACAGCAGATGGGACATTGTTGCCTTATCTTCTGGCTTCTCCTGCCTCAAACCTTAGAAAAGTGTTATTGGTGTGGTCATTTGCTGAGATGAGAGGAATCATAGCCTGACACATCCAGAAGGCATCAGAAGGCTGGACTGGGGAAGGAAATCTTTTAATCAATAGAACTAGGGTTGTCTTAGGTTATTAGGAACGAATGTTTCTCTAGAAACTGGAGGGAAAGTGATCATCAACCAGCTTGGGATAGCAGGGTATATACACCTTCTCTCACCAACTATGATCTAGATAAATATTCCAATTTTCCCATGCCTACCAAGACTTAGGGGCTTTGTTTTGCTTTGTAAAAATGGCATGATTGCACACCCTGCAATACAAGTAATGTCTGCTTTAACCCTGAGTTTATTTCCATCTGGAGAAAGGTAATTGTAGCCATTACTGAAATAGCAGTGGAATACAATAAAAATAAATGCATGTGGAAAGGAAGATGACACAAGATATGGTTTCCAAAGTATGGTCTGGCCTTTTAGTGCTCATTTCAAATTCTTGTGCTATTCCTGCCGCATATTTTTAAAGGGTAGCCTAAAAGTGACATGACCTCCTGCTGTGACACAGACAAATGTTCAGACTAACTTCATTCTTCACTGGAAAAAAAATTAACAGAGGAAAAAGAAAAGAAATCTTGGAAAGAAAGTTTTAAACAACCGTGGGGACTATTTAAATTGTTGAACATTGGTGCTTAGCTTGAAATGTTGATGTACTTTTGAAAGAGGCCAGGCATATTACTACTATTATTATTTTAATTTTAAGATGTTTTAAGGCATTGTCCCTTTCACTTTAGAGATAATCCCAGAAAACTCTTTCTAAGATAAGTTATCCAGATTTAATAAAAGAAAATGGCAAATTCCCAGAAAGCAAAAACAGCTATTTACTTGGGATTTTCTCTGATTATCTCTCATGATTCATCCTAAGAAATGGCTAGAAATTATTTAATTCAATGAGTAAAACACATTGAGTTCATAAAGAAATGTATTTATATCCTATACTTTGTTATTTCCAATATCTGTATATGCACTACTAATATAAATTCTCTGCCATTAAAAATTAAATTCATACCAAATTATGGTGTGAAAATAAATATATTAAAGAGGATAAAATGAGGGTGAAGCCCGTGGTGGGTAATGGCATAAAAACAGCTGTAAACTATATTAATATATTTAATACTGAAAAGTCAGGGAAAATAGGAAAGCTTTTGCCCAGTGCTGGCAAGTCCATAAACCAGGAACCAAATCAGCCTCTGTGAAAATATGATTCTCTAATAGCCATCAGATTTAGAGGGGATACTTATAGAATTTTCTCTGAAAGATGAAAACGTATTTAGCTAGGAACATATTAATATAGCAACCTAACCTGATTGAAACTGATGTGATCCACTGAAGGCACCTCTTCCTTTAGGGGCATTACAGAATCCAGGATCACTCCAAACTACTCATCTGATTCTTTAGTGCAGCCTTTCTCAAGTTCCTGGCCTCTGGATAAGTTCCCAGAATGCTCCATTCCACCTGACCATGGCTAATGATGGGTGGAGATTAGGGGAATTTAATTTCAACATATCTGGGAGGGGGGCACACTATGTTGGGGAGACCTGCTTTAGGGGAATACAACTCCCACATAATAAATTGAACACACTCAGTTGGGCTAAATTATTTATTTTTACTGATTCAACAAGTACATTTTATAATTATACAGGAAGTGCACTTTTATTTGATTCATTTGGTGTTGAGGGCAACGTTGATGACGGTTTTCATTCCTTGTCTCTTCACATTTCCCATTTTGCTGAAAGCATTGAAAAATAAAAGCAAAACAGGAATTTAAATTGTGCCCTGCTGTAGGAGCATATACAAATCAGGATCCAAAGACTTAGGTGAATAATTTGAAACTGAGGGGAGGTGGAGGGACTTTCCAAATCAGTTTGTGATATGGCATGTAAAAGGATAAAATAAAGTGAAGTGACTATCAGTACTAGGCACAGAAAGCTGCTGGTAAGTAACTTTTTCAATTTCAGCCATGTGTGGTACAGTTTAACAATAATTTAGAATAAAAGTGAGCCCTCCCTCCCTCTGATGTGAACATCCTGTGGCAGAAAGGTAATTGCAGGGCAGAAGGAGAAAATGTACTTCAAGGATTCAACTGAAGCTTACTACTGGAAGGCTTGCAGAGAACTATTTGGAAGGGAGGAACTGATCAAGAAATCTCAGTTCCCCGAAGACTAGGTTAGGTGAGTGTCTCTCTTGAGACTGGAGAACACAATTCAGCTAAGTTTATATAAAGGACATCCCTGCACTTCCTGGTTTTCCTTTATCATTACCTCCATGTATAACAAGAACAACAAATTACTGCTCTGAAAATGTGTGCCACTTACAAGCCCTCTTCTGGATCTATTGGGAGCCAGTCCAACGTAGCCCCAAAGTTTTGGAGCCACTCAGCACTTGCCTGGAAGGTGGAGCAAGTAAAACGCTCAATATTGGTATATTGCAGAGAAATGTGGCATTTGGAGTCCTTGCAATTCCCGTTCAATGTGGAGTAGAACATGCAAACCTTCTTCTGTTTCATGTGGTAAAATTTAAATTCAAATGATGAATAGGCAATTGAAAGGGATGCAGTTGTATGGCAATTAACTTAATACCGGAAGAAATTAGAGAGCCAGTTGGTCTAGTGGTTAAGGCTCCAGGTTAGAAAGTAGGGGGCAATGAGTTCTAGTCCTGCCTTGGGCATGAAAGCCGGCTGGGTGCCTTTGGGCCAGTCACTCTTTCTCAGCCCAACTCACTTCACAGGGTTGTTGTTGTGGGGCAAATAGGAGGAGGAAGGAGTATTCGGTATGTTCACCACCTTGAATTATTTATAAAAATAAGAAAGGCAGGATAAAAAAATCTTTTAAAAAAATTGTTTTGCATTGCTAAGCCCAGCATCAAATAATAGAGGAAAAATATTTCTGACTGGAACTACCATTTTCATTTGTTATAATGGAATAATGTCTAACACTTAATTTAATGAAGGTCAGCATTACTACTTTATGAATATTGCAAGATCAAAACTTCTTATGAGTAACAGAGAAGACATTAAAGGGGGTCAAAATCTTGTGGTCTGTTTTCAATTTCCAATTTATTTTAAATGTTCCAATCTTTACCTTTTCTTATTACTTATTATTCTTATTAAATAAGAATATTTATAAGAATATTATTCTTATTAAATAAGAAGTATGGGTTATTTCTGAATGGATAAAAGCCATCCAGTTTCAGATCTTAAGGACCATTTTCTTAAGGACCACTTTCAATGAACACCATAATATCTGTTTCTCAAATGCCCACAGTGTTCCCAAAGGTTTAAGTGAGAAAAATTCAATATTCTAAGGCAGTGTTGTCCAAACTTGGCCACTTTAAGATGAGTGGACTTCAACTCCCAGAATTCCCCAGCCAGCCATGCTGGCTGGGGAATTCTGGAAGTTGAAGTCCACTCATCTTAAAGTGGCCAAGTTTGGACAACACTGTTCTAAGGCTTTAAAATCAAAAGACCAAAGTTATGCTTTGAAAGGACTGCTTGGGAATGTGTGTATTGCTACATGAAACAAATTTCAATATTATTTTTTGTATTGGATGGAATTTATTGTCTGGTATTTCTTGATTGGTTCATAAAGCACTTATCTGGATGTGGTTTAAAAAGCTGCACAATCCCTGCCTATTGGAAATATTACATTATTACACAAAGAATGATTTAAAAAAAATCAGACAAGAGAAAAGAAATAAAAGCAATCCAAGGTCTGCCTCTATTTAAGACTGCTGTCAACCTATCAAATGAAACATGTAATAAAGCTGTTATTCTGTTTCACCTGTCATCAGCCATATTGGATGAAGGTGGTAGGAATTGTAGTTCAAACATCCGGAGGGCACCACATTTAGGAACATTGGTTTAAAACATTCCCAAGTAGTGGACCTCTTATCAGCCTTTATTTTGTGCATTGAGTCAAACAGATCGTAAAAATAATTTTGTTCAGAGATCTCCTTTGAATTTATGTGCATTTTCATAGAAATTCAGAGACGCCTGAAAAATGTAAAATGACCTTAAGATCTTTAATCTATAGTTTGCAGAATAAGCCTTTCAGCGTAACTAGTTCCAGTTGTTTTTCAATAATTGCCACTATTATAAAAGCTGATGCAAAATGTTAGGGGCTGCAGATCACAACAGATCTGATATCTAAAATCAACATTCATTTCAATCTATGCTCTAATTTATCCTCCTTGCTTAGTGTTTCTGTCCCTTTAAAGTTGAAGCTGTAGGTCAAAGGTCAAGGTTTACTAATAATATGTCAAGCAGTAAATGCTGTGTTTATAGAAAAGCTGCATCCAATAAATATATTAATTTTACTGACGCTG
This sequence comes from Python bivittatus, assembly GCF_059951505.1. NCBI lineage: Eukaryota > Metazoa > Chordata > Lepidosauria > Squamata > Pythonidae > Python > Python bivittatus. The sequence continues at coordinate 33,120,041 of NW_028277074.1, forward strand.
ACAGACTGCAAGGAAGGACACTGATTATTGATTGTATATAATAACAGAGGAACATTAAGCTCTATGACAGTTTTGTCATTTGTGATTGTCCTTTTTAAGTAATGTTATTCACTAGAGAAATATCCAGAATAGCCAGACATACATGGCTTTCTTCCTCTCTGTAAAGGTATTATATATATTCTTAAGGAATCAGTAATCAGTAAATCAGTAAATGAAAATTCAGTTAAAGATTTCAGAAAACCTAATAATCCCTTATATGTGTAGATTTTCTGTTATGGACTTTTAAACTGTATAATATGTATATATTTTTGGCTTGTAATCCTATAATTCAAACAGGGATATGGGATGATCACCCCCACAGTGTAGTGACACCAGATGTGGGATTCTAAAATCTAGGTGACAACCAGGCAGCAGCAATGAAATACAATTTTCTGTAGCTCGTTGCTACTGTTTACAGGTTTTCAGAAATAGTTTAAAAGCTTACAGGGTCAGGATAGTCCATCTGGGGAGATGCTGTTCCAGAGGGCTGGTGCTGTGACACAGAATCCTTCCTAGGTCCCATCTGTGATGGAATGGAATTATGAAGACCAAGCTCAGGGAGATAAACATTTTCTTAGCTCACCAGAACCATGTGGGAGGAACAAGAGGATGAGACTGGCACCTCCCTGAGGAATTCATACTGTTGTGGCTGGAGGACTTTGGGAACTGGGGTTTGAGTCTGGGAAGATTGATGTCAGGCCTAGCCCCAGGAACTCCAAGAGACAATTGCAATTCAGTCCAGCTATGTTTATTAGTTACAACCTCTAGCAAGAATCTTCCCATCTTTTATTCTTTTTATTCTATTAGGTAGTATGTTTTTGTATTAATAAGAAACTCAATGATTATATTGTAGACTCAAGTAGCTGTTTATGCATTTCTCTAATGGTTTTTAAGCTTGGGTGGTCTATTTATGAGGCCATTCTAAGCTTATGTTAGGGACTGAAATATGAAAACTCATATAATCTTCTCCCAATGTTTTAAACCATTATATACTCATCATCAACAAGATAAAGAGAATATGTAAGTGGAGAAACACATAGATGATGATTGTAAAACCATTTTGGATCTAGATCTAGCATCATGTAGAATAGGAATTAAATTAGTTATAAATAATTTAAATCTGATTTCAATTGGGCTATGTTAAGTATAACTAAGTTTCAGTTTATACCAACTTATGGTATTAGTCAAATGTCATACAAATACAAACATTCCCTGATGCTTATTTTATGTTTTTTGTATATAACTGTGTGCCTGTAAAGCCTAGGTTGAAAAAGAAAAAGTGACAGTGTATTTATGACAAATCAATTTCCCAGCACAGCACTTTCACTTCCCCTTAACTCTCATAGTTGTCCAGTCACTATAGCTGTCAGAGATTGAAATATCTACCATTTTTTTCCTCTGTCTAAGACTGAGAGAGACAGAAGGACTGTTGGCCTGCATAAGCCCATGCCTGACACAATGTGGTAATTTTAATATTCTTTTGGTAGTGCTTTCTTTTTACAAGAAAGTGAAATTCTGCCAACGATTCATCCCTTTTGTTAACCATAAGCAAAGGCTGTCAAATCAACATTTTTGTAAAAAAAAAAAACCTAGGCATTACAGAGCTTCAACATTTACTGTACAGGAGAGAGCTGTAGTGGTGAAATAAAGGCTGTGCATTATGAATGCAGGAGAGCATCATATTCTGAAATGAAAAAAAAAGTTCATTCTAAGTTAGAAACATCTGGAAACCCCTAAATTTAGATAGAAGCATTTGATCATTTACTAATCCAGTCTCTTTTCATTGTGATGTCCTCGCTCTTCCCCACTTAGTTGCTAAAGTGTCTGTCAGTGTCAAAATGATCCTGTTTTTTTTACCACCCACCACTGGCATTCCTTATGCAAATATGAATGTTCTCCTTTTAGCACCTTTTCTTCTCTCTGGACACTAGAAGATGTAACAAATACAAAGAGTCCTAGTTTGAAAATGGCTTCCTGCAATCATGTTCCAGTTTTCTTTAAAAAGGGAAAGAAAAGGGGGAAAAAAATACATTAGAATACATCTTCAAAGCCTTCTGGGGGGTTATTCACCATTTGACACATCTCTGAATGCTTTAATGGGAGAAGCTCTTTGCAATAGTTTGAAATTTCCAAGCTTCTGCTGCGTTTTTTTCTGGGCATGAAAAGCTGCTTGTATGCTGTAATGTCAGAAGACTCATTTAACTGAACTGCCAGTTCAGTAGTGTGATTAGAATGAACGACTAAGAAAAGATTTAGCAAACTGAGCAAACCAAATCAACAAAATACACTTTTGGGATATCTTTGGAATGCGAAATCTTTAAAGGGGGTGGCCTTTTAAAATAGATGTGTCTTAGAAGCAATAAGAGTGCCTGAGGTAGTAACTCTAGTTAGGGCAAAACTTCAACATGGTGAATTGTCAGCTTTAAGTTTGGCATGTAACAAACTAAATATAATTTTGGGTCATACATCTATGAGGTTAATTGGGGGTGGGGTGGGGATGGTGGCTATTATTTGGTACTGGCATTGGCGACAATCCATATCCCCTTAAACTAATCTGTGGTGCCAGTGGAACAGTGAAAGTCTTTTCTCCATGGCAACTGCCATTTTCTTGCCCTAAATGTCTTTTCCTGTATTATCAAGGCATAGTAGAATTTGACAGGGCAATGGAACAGGGCATTTGAGCTCAGATGCAACATACGTCTGCAGTTAAATAAGTTTAAAGAACAGAGGAAAGAAAGACACCACCGTTTGCTCAAGTTTCTCAAACGTTTATGCTTTCTTTAAATCCCCTCCGCCAGAACAGCCTTTCTAAATTTGATTTCTGTGAGTGGGGTGGTAAGTGGGGGATGAATAGGGGGTGAACAGGACATTTTATCTCAGTCTTATAAGGAATGACATTTGTTTTGAGCCCTTTGGCCACAATTTACCCTGAACAGGATCCTTGGCTTTATTTTACTCTGTCTCTGAAGTCTCATTATTCAATGAGTTGCCAAGTCAGTTTGCTTTTCTCTTGAAAAGAATAAAAAAAATGCATATGTGTTCCCCAGCTGAAAACTTGATTCTGGCTCTTGTAATTTTTTTAATTTTGCAAATTACATTTTTTTCTTCTCTGGCCTTTTGTCACCTCCCCTTGATCTTCTCCTTTTATCATCTCCCCTTGATCTCTCATGCACTTTGCTGCATAAACCATTCATACCTCTCATTGCTTGGATCAAATTATACTTCTTATATACCTGTTACATCCTGCTGACCACTACAATCCTGCATAAGCTCCTCATCCTTCCCCTGACAGCTCTCTGTGGCCTGCCACCTCTCCACCTTTCTCACTTTGCTCTTTTTTTGTCAATACATCATCATGTACTGTATGGTATTTACTCTTCCATGCCTTCCATCCCCAATCAGCCAAAAGTCTCTGCTTCCTCAAAAGCTGCATTTCCTCTCAAACATCTTGAAACTGGCTCAAAGAGTACATGCATGATACCACCTCTTTTATTTCCTTCAATAGCTTTCCCAGAACAGATCTGCCATGAAGCTTTTAGCATATTATGGGCAACCCATATGGCCCCTAGGTCACATACAGTCCCACTTTTTTTCAGTTATCAGAGCTTATGACGCTAAATATCAGTAGCAGCTATCTAATTACAGAGGTGCATTTTCTCACTAATTTTTAAAAGATGCGGAAGGAAAAACTGTGCGAGCGTTGAGATAATTGTAACATATTTTAAACAAGAATTTTTAAAACTTTCCTGAAGTGTCCAAGCGCAGAAAAGCAATGTGCCATTACTTGATGATCCTGCCCTCTGTGGATCTTGACCAGTGAGTAACCTGCCAACAGGACGTTGTCCATTCCTGCACTATAAAATGGACTTCCTTTTATAACATACTTATATTTACAATTAACTTCAACCAGAAGCTGAATATGGATGATATTTTTAAAAAGTTTAGGGTATATGAAAGAACCATGACTGCTCATGATAGGCACACTAAATATATTTTATCCATTACAGATTCCAGCTGAAAAAGTTCTTCAATGATTTGGCTGCATTATAAATGTAATTCACAAAACATGATTTATCACAGAGACAGACGAAAAAACATTATAAAATTAAAAGTACTTAAAAGTATTCATAAAAGTAAGCAAATATGTTTCACTAGAACATCATTTATGTTGTTTGATTATTTTTAGAACAGTTTACCCAAGAGTGAAAGGAAGAGGCAAGTATGTACATTCTCCTAGTATGATCAGTTCTTTTATGTATGTTCAATTTCATGGCCATTCTCATTACAACCTGTTTTGATGCATTTTGTGATGGGAAGAAGATTTATAAATCAAGAACCGAGAATTATTAAGAGATACTTCATCTTTAGCTCTTAACCTATATAATTCAAATAGCTCTAAGGAAAAAATGGTTAACATGCAAAATATCATACTTGACATTCACGCCAGCACTGTTCTATCTAGACACCTACACAGTTCATCTTCAATAAATAGTGAACCAATAGGGTGCCATGTTCCAGCCACCATTATTTCTGCTTTTTTATTTGTTTTTGTATATCTCGGTTAGTCATACTTTGTCTTAAGAGAATTGTCAGCAAAAATAGTACTTGTTTTCAGAAGGAGAAATTGAAAAAAACGGAAGTTATTTTAAAAACCTAGTTATTTGATCTTATCCCTGGAATCCTTTTTTATAGTAACTTCATTAAACATTAAAAAGATTAATACTAATATAAACTAAGAAAAATAAAAGAATAAAAAGAAAGAATAGAAAGTGCAAAAAAAGAAAGAAAAATAGAAAAGAAAGAAAAAATAAGAATATAGAAAAGAAATATGTAAAGAAATGACTTCCTTCTTCATCACAAGTATAAACAATTTTAGTAACTTATCACCTTCTCTTAAAATACAAATGATTTCTTCTTCCCATATCCCATCTTTTATCTACAAAGAAATCCTTAAGGCCTCATTGTTCAGTCCTGATGTCAGTAAAAGTCCATTGAGGGTTACCAGAAATAACAACATATCTATTTTAACCTTGATCAAATTAACCCACTTTACATTCCTTCCTTTTACTTATAATGATCTTGATATTTAATCCCTTCAAATAATGTCCTAGACTTTGTTCTCTATTCATTTTTTCTTTGTCCCATCTCACAAAATCCTTCAGAACTTTAATAGATCTCTTTTGTAAATCCAATATAAGAAAGTTATCCAAGTCACTCTTTTGGTTGCCATTTGTATATCCTTTTCAATTATTAAGACATCAGCCAGATTCATTTGTATATCCAGTGTAACATCTTTTTCCACATCATACTTGTAGCTTGTCATTTTTAAATCCACTTTCAGATCAGCCTCAGTCTTGTCCAGTAAAATTTGTTCCTTAAGAAACATCATAACATCTTTTAAAAGCAGTCTATCTATAATGGCAGACACTTTTAAGGTTGACTTCTGGATCCATTGCTCACAAATATCCTCGAATATGTCCAGTGTTAAAGTATTTTGCACCATTCTGTGTCAGTAAGACAAATTTAAGTGTTCTTCTCCTTTAATTGTAATCTTTAGTTCCTTCTGGTTCCCTCCAGTGTCCAATGTTCAAATTCCCATTCCTATCATTTTTTTTAAAGAATTCAAAACAACAGCACTTTCCCATGGGAAGGATTCTTTACAATTAATTTCAAAATCTTATTTCATATCCAACTGGACCCTTAGTCCATTTGTAACTTTCTAATCACCCTTTTGCTATTTATTCTATTTTTTTTAAGTCCTTAAACTTGTATTTAAAACTTCTTTTCCTAAGGATTTAAGGAAACTCACCTGATGCTATAAAACTTGTTGATCCAAAAGTTCCTAATAGCTAAAAACAGTTAACAAGCAATTTACAAAAATGATTATAAAGAAAGTATGTGAACCTGGTGTCCATAAGGTGCTGACTGTGGTTTAGGCAAAGAAGGCATTCCCTCATCTCCCAGAGCTCTAAACCCATTAGAGACATCTGTCTTGCGGTCTGCCCATGAGGAGCAACTATCTGGAGCACTTGTGGGTGCCAAGTCCTCTCCTTGTCCAGAGAGGTCTTGAAGAGATGGTCCTTTCACTGGCTCTTCATTCTGCAGTGGTCATTGAAGATGGCCACTGAGAGTGGAGCCATCTTCAGTTCGCCATTTCTTCCCCAGAAGTCCTTATCCCTGGAATCCTGTAGGGAATGGAGAATATCTTGTTTGTTGTCCATGAAGTTGACTATACATTTCATAGTAATGTTGCAACTAATAACTAACATCATATACAATATATAAGGATGATGAATTAGATCCATAGTAACTTTATTTTGAATTAGTAATAATAGCACTTGATTATCAGATTTTATTTTGTATAATTCCATCCGACATCAAAGTTCCCTATTCGATACAAACTGCCCACCTTTGGGTTGGTCCATATTGGTAGGAGAATCATTTCAAGTTTGGTAAATTATATGGGACTACATGGATAAGTATTCCAATTACAAATAATCTAACTATCTTCTCAATAGAAGCTTCAGCCATACACTAGCGTTTCTTGGTTCATTACTTTTTTTAAAAATTCCTTTGTGGGAGTTTCACTGGAAACTAGAGTTGGTTATATAACAGTGAATAGTCACTTTGCTCCAAAGCTGATAAATGCAAGGTAAAATGTCTGCTAAGCCATGGGAAAGATGGGAAAAAAGAAGCACTGAAATTAAACACTGTGGGTATAAGAATAGTTTTCACTTCACGTTGACAGAGAAGAATCAACCTCATTCTTGTGAATGGGAAGAAAACTCATCCCAAATGGTTCAGACACAACTGAATTAAAGAAACACCTAAATCTGATCTGGCAGTCAGATCTAACTTAATGGAATTGTTTTGAACTATGTGCCTTTGTTATACCTTGTTCTAGTCATTATGTCTGTAGCGTGTGCATGTGCATTTGCGTATTGTCCTGATTGAAGAGTAGCCACTGAAATATCTCTGTTGCAGCCATTGTTATCCTCCTCTCCTCTCCTCTCCTCTCCTCTCCTCTCCTCTCCTCTCCTCTCCTCCCTTCCCTTCCCTTCCCTTCCCTTCCCTTCCCTTCCCTTCCCTTCCCTTCCCTTCCCTTCCCTTCTAAATCTTGTTAAAGGGACGCAGTGGCACAGGGCTTAATGACGCTGGAGTTTGCTGGTCAGAAATGGTCGGCACTCCAGAGGTTCGGGCCCGGCTCCATGGGACAGGGTGAGCTTCTGTCCCTTATCCTAGCTCCTGCCCACCCAGCAGTTCGAAAGCTATTCCATCTGCGAGTAGATAAATGGGGACTCCCGTTTAGATGGGAGGAACCAGCGGTGCTGCGCGGGGGAGCAAAATACCAGTGCTGGCCGAACGCGAGCGGTGAGAAAGATCTATAGAGGAGGAAAAAGCCTGGATGACCCCCTAGCGACCCCTGCTGGTCACATAGTGTAATAGATATAGCACTAATTGTAAGATTTGCAAGATTTGTCACTGTTAGGTTTATATATATGCTTTGTGAGCCGCCCAGAGTTTCCCATTGGGGGGAGATGGGCAGAGAATAAATCGAATGTATAAATAAATAAATAAATAAATAAATAAATAAATAAATAAATAAAATAGAACCTTGAACTCTCATGAATGCAGCACTCTCATTTTGAAACTATTCCCAAGTAATTCAACACCAGGGAGGATTTCTCATTTCTCTAGAGAAAAGTGATCAGTAGCTGCATACTGAAAAGGCTCTTGACATGAATGTTGGACAGTAGAAATAGGGATTATGGAGGAAGACTGTGGGTCCCCTGCTTGAGGAACCCAGAAGGGCCAAGTCATATTCTTATTATGCATGTACCTCTTACAAATTAATATACAATAAAGATTTTAGCTTTAGTACCATGTTTAATGTCTGGGTGCCCTGACACTCTCCCCTTTTTATTTAGTTTAAGAGCCGAAATTCCCTGTATGAGTTAAGATAATGTGAATGAAAATGGCAAGTCCACGTTGACTAAGTACATTATGCTAAGTCATAATGTGTAATTCTTTATTTTGGCTTAGTGTTATGCGTGAGCCAAGCCACTATGGCTTTTCAACAAATCATGGTTAAAACTAATATGGGTTAGTAATGAACAGTCCTTGCCCCAATTATAGCCAGTGTCATTAGGGAATATTGCCTACAGTTCTCCTTCCTTGGCAATGCTTACCATCCTAATAAAAATTAAAACTTCTTCCTACATAAGAATAGAGGTCATGCGCTTCTTTGCAGCTATGGAAAACAATGGGTTGCCTTGCACTTTATCAGAGCCTGCTACAAAAGTTGAAAATAAATAGGTTTTTTTGTTTGTTTTATGACGGATTGATCACAAATTGAAACCAAAGGACTGAGCTTTGTCATTTTAGATTATCATTTTAATAGTAACTTATATTACTATAATTTTAGACCATTGGAGACCCTTGATATGCTATTTCTGTAACTTGGGCTATTTCTATCTTACCACAATTACCACATTTCTTGGTTTTTGATTTTAAAGATATGAGTATTTATCTTGCTCTGCATTTCCATTACAAATTGTACATGCCTATTATCAAAGAATAATATTTCAGTAATTATTAAAGCTCATTTAATTTCTTTTCTGTTTTGGAAATGAAATGCCATGTTATTTCTGAACATAATTATTGCAGAGATAAACTACTAGCTTGTAACTCTAACACAGGGATAGTAGGATGAAATCACATGAGATTGATATTATGCACTTGGGGAAAACATGCCAGAATTAATCAGGGTCTTCTGCTGATGAAGTTGTACAATTCACAAGAGATGTGAGGAATAAGCGAGTGTAGACATTAAAGTATGAACTTCACTAGCAAAAATAAAATTGAAGGTAACATAATCATTTTGAAGACCCAACTCAATTTTTGAACATTTTAAAGATGATTTAGATACTGCTGCAGCTGTTGACACAATCTGTCTCAAACGGGTACTTTCCAAATATTAGATCTCTGCTATCCTAATTCTTATTCAGCATGGAAAATCTGATGTGTATCAGTTAAATGAAATTTGTTTCCAAGCCTTCTCATAATGTTGGCTATATTTTATGCTAAAAGTAGAAACATTAAGTTTTCTTATGTGATCATGATTTAAGACTGAGCTAGTCAGTTATAATTTTTCTCCCCTTCTCCACTAAATTCTCAGGTAGGCATTTTGTGCTAACTGGCTTCAAGACCTTATATATATAAGCCATTTAAAATATCTGATTTAGCAGTTTATCTAAAAGGATTAGGTAAGCTCAGCTCAGGTTACCAGCTCAGGTTCTTCAATGTTTATTCCACTATGCAATACAAATACAAAACAATTTTTTGTTGTTTTAATTTGTATTGCAAATTGCAAATTTTTTTTTTTTTTGGTGACACCAGAATTAAATTTGTATTAAATGGTATTGACATTGGAATTAAAACTGAGATAACACAGTGCTTAATATAACAAGGAATACATTACAGTTGTAGCTGTTCCTGAACTGGAAAGCTTTGCTCCTAGATGCTCATGTGCTCTTTTCAACTTGGGGATGACAAGAGCATGAGTCTTGGGGCAGAACTCTTGTCATCTTGGGGAGGGACTATTAGAATTCACTATACATGGGGCTGTTCTTAAAAGACCATTCAGATTGTTTAGCATGGAGCAGTCCAGGTAGCAACCAAGGTTCACCTATGTAACAGCACTATTACACGATCTGTGCTGGCTGAGAGTTAGCTTCTGGGTATAATTTACAGTGCTGGTCATTACCCTTAAAGCCCTATGTGGTTCAGCACCCTGGGACTGCTTTATCTGGAATGAGGTTGCCCCTAAGATTTGAACGGTCCCCATCCTGATGGTATTTCAAAGGAGCCTGAAGACCTGGCCCTTCATCCAGGCCTTTGGTGAGAATGACTGAAGCCCCCTTTTAACTTAGGTTGTTTTCTTTTGTTTCCACCTGGTTTGTTATACTGCCATCTCAACCCTTTTTTCTGTTTTGTTATTTTTATTGTCAAGTTTTCATGTTTTAAATCATTTGTAAGCCACCCAGAGTCGCTGGGAGTCGGGCGGCATGTAAATTTAATAAATGTAAATTATCATCTGACTTGAATCTGTATACACTGCATGGTCTGGGAGAATGGACCTGCTGAGGCACCATTACTGAGGCAATTATATTTGCCAGGACACTGTACTCAAATCTTCTCAGTAATGGCCTCCCTTCTTTAGAGCTACCTACTCCTAGATATCTGGACCACTCTCTCCCTAGTTAATTTTTGAAGAGCTGTGAACACATGCTCTTCCCAAATGCATGTGGAGACAAATGAAGATCATGCTATTCCTGAATGGTGATGCACATGGTTGATTGTAATTTTGTTATTAATGGATTCTGCTGTTTTGTTTTAACCTGCTTGTGCTGATATCTTGTAAGCTGCTCAGTCTTTTCAGAAATGGAACAGCATATAAGCCAAATAACTAAATGTTTGTTTGTTTGTTTAGAATAAAAAGGTTGACAATAGGTGAACTTATTCTTAGGAAATATTTATAAATTTGCAGCCTCAATAATCAGTTTTCTTTAATTTAGCAATATCAGCTATTTGATCGTTTTAAAGAAATTGCAAAAAATTGCAATCTCAGCCACAAAGTGATTGCCTATCCTTGGCTTATATGCTGAAATTGTCTGTAATAACTATGAACCAGTGAAGACCATTTCAGAGAAAATGGCTGGTGTGAAAACACTTTCAGGTGTGTTTTGTACTCTGAAATATTAGCAAAGAAATTAATGTCACTATGTAGCAAATACGCCAAGATTAAACAGAATCAGACAAAAAGAATTAGAATGGAAGCTTCTCTCAGTAAAAATGAATGAAAATACATAAAAAAGGAAATTAAGCCAGAAGACCAGATTGCTAATGGTATTTTATTTGGTAGGATATATTTTCCCCATGTACTAATGATTACAAGAAACAGTTGGAGGAAGAAGAGATTTCCCAAAGTGGCCTGCGGAATAAGTGAAGTCATTTTTTTTTCTAAGAACAGCAAATGTAGCACAGATTATCACAGACTAAAAGCCAAATAAATGCAGATTAGTGGGCCTGCTGGGAGAGATTGTGACTAAATATGACATAGGAAAGGAGGATTAAATCTACTGGGAAAGAGAGGAGAAGGAAACTCCCTGAGATATCTGCATGAGAAGAGCTGTAGGAAAAGGCGTACTTGATGAAGTAAAGCTAGTCCCAGAAGTATTTAACATAGCTTCACCAACTTGGATGGAATCCAAGTAGCATGTAAATGTTACTCAATACATCACCAAGATCATCTAACTGAGAACATTTATTATTGGTGAGAATGTACCCAGAGAAAATTATTCATAAAATACTGTATTATTTGGGTACTGTACTATCCAACTTTGTAGAGTGGAAGAGGATCCTTTCCGATTTCCTAGATAGGTACTTTCAAGAATCTTCTTAGTTTTGTTAAACCCAGTAAATATCTTATAGTCTGATGAAAGAGTGCTATTCTTTTAATATAGAAGTAAAAGTTGAAATAACATTATTTTAAAATAAGGAAATTAGAATTAGAATGTATGCAAGCTATGTGTAAAATTTGACACATAGCACGCCAGGATGCCATTACAATTCAGCTGGAAACAGGAAGGTGTCAAAACTTAATAATTTGAGGTTTAGAGTTCTACTCTGTAAACTTGTAGCCATTGGTGGCATTAGATTTAAAGGCTGCAATTTTTGAGAATCTGAAATTGGAGGTCTCAGAATGGGGGCCTCTTGACTCACTAGGCTCAGGCTTAGTCCCCACTCAGTTTGCACCCAAACTTTGTAGCACTTTCTCTTCTTGCCCCATGTTCAAATTCATGACTGGGTGCCAGACTCTGCATTAATGCAGGTAGATCCTGGATGCGCTTTATAGAACTTCTAGCCCATTCAATGGTATGTGTTATGAAACTAGTCACACGTCTTTTCTTATGACAGATATTCAGAACGGAGTTTCTTATGTTGATAATTCATTCATTTTTAAGGACTTATGATGCAAGTCACTTTAAAAAAGGAAATACACAAAACCCATGGGAATATCCAAAGATGCTCCTTCAGATGTTCCCTGTTTTTATCTCAGGCACTACACTACTTGAGAGTTCTTCACATCTCCTATCTGCATAATATCACTTGTGCTTGTGTTTAATTTATTTCTCCTGTTTTTGGCAGGACTGTCAGGGAAAGTAAATATCTGCTTGTGACCCCAGATATTGATAATGAGAGACAAGACCTTCCTAGTTTCTGTTTTAACAATATATTCAGTGTCCTTATTTTTTAAAGTTATCTTTTTAGCAGGTGCTTACACTCATACCCCCACCCCTCAAGAATTAGAAACCTTGCTTCATAGGTGTGCTTCACAAACTTAAATGCATGTTATTCTTAACATAAAGCAACCAAGCTTTTAGCCTTGAGGAAAAGGGCTTGGGAAAAAAAGCTTGGAAGCCTAGGTTTTGTAGGGAAACATGTCCAGGGGGAAGGGTTAGGAACACTCTGTCCATAATCTGCTTCCATTCAATATCTCCAGCTTTCTGAATCTGATGCCTTTTGGGGGGTGTCAGATAAAAGATGTACTGTACTAACAGAGGCTACAGTTCTTTAGCCACTGACCTGGGACAACAGCTCACTGAACTCAGTGAGATTTATTTCTAAATGGACACGCACCAGATTGCATGGTGAGGTGACACCTCTTTTGGTGCTTACAGTATTGAGTCAAACGTTGACAATCAGCATGAAAGACAGAACAAGTGGTCTTCTTCCTGATAGCTTTCCAGGTATGTTGGGATTCAGGAATTGCAGGAGCTGCGTTTGCACCACATCTGAGGAGGACCAAGTTGGAGAAGTCTACCTTAAGAAAAGGGGTGCAAGTAGGAATTTACCACTCTGAGGATACATGCTGAGAATCTGCACCTTCTTTAGTGCTTTCTGTATATTCAAGGGCTACATATCATTCTGGCTTCTGGGAGTTAACAAGGTAAGTTCTACAATTCCTCAAAGTGAGCTGGGTGGTAAATCTAGGGTACCATTAAATACAGCAATTGTCTCTTTCTAAAAGATTTTTGAGGTATAAAAGCTGAGTTTCCCACCTGTTATCACTTATATTAAAGTATGAACAATTATATAATTAATATAAGTGTTAACAGGTGGGAAACTCAACTTTTATATCTCAAGAGGGTGCAATTAGATTTATAACTCCAAAGGGTATAATTTAAAAAGGGACAATTGCTGTATGTTATTATTTCCAAACTCAGTGCTGTTCAGAAAGAAAATTATGTCCCTTATTATCTGCAAAGAAACAAGCAAGAACAACAAAGATGCTTTACTGTTGCCTCCCTGTATGCATTAGTTCTAGATTTGGAATACCACTTACTAAATAGCTGCATAAAACTGAAGGTAGTAGTATAGTTTCTGTTTTTAGCCTTGAGGGAGTCATTATTAATTATTTATTGTTCCTGGGATACAAAATAAGTTTCTGGCTCTCTGCCATCTTGAAGCATCTGAGAAATGTAAACTGGGATAGTTCTGTCACTAAATGTTTCAGGACAGGGTAAGTTAAGACACAAAAAATTAAAACATAAAGTTTCCCAGATTCCTGTAGTATCATATCATTAGCTTTATTTTTTTTTCTGTCCTCTTTCATAATCACCTAAATCAGGCCTATCAATATTAACTTTAGTACTACAAACACAATTACTATCCCATTTTCCCACTGGGAGTAATAAATGTGAGACTCTGCTGTGCAGATGGATTTTTGTTGTTGTTAAAAAAATTATCTGGATCTACTCAGCTATTAAAGGAAAAGAGGGTCAGCTTCATGACACAATCTGCTTATATATGCATGCACACACACATACACTTAAATTCTTCTGCAACACTATCCGGCATGCTTACTGTGCCATTAACTCCTTGAAAATCAATAAGGCCAAGACTAAAGTAATGATATTTGGAAACAGGCGTACTAAATACACACAGCATTTGGACAGGGACCTATAGAACAAGTCAACTTTTCTCATGTTTCACCAATATAGGGTCATGGATAAGCTGTCTTAAAAGAAGTGCGATGAGGGTCTCAGCCAGCAATAAACACTTCCAAAATTGCATAATTATAACTACCCAGGTACTTTCATCTTTATATTAAAGGTCTATAAGGCTAAAGTAACACCTGTAATGATCTATGGCACAGAACTGTGGGGACTAAAAAAAAAAAGATTTTTTTTTTGGGAATAAACAGCAAAAGGATGATTAGAACTTTGATTCTGGAAAGTTATAAATGGACTAAGGGTCCAGGTGGATTTGAAATAAGATTTTAGAATTAATTATAAGAATCCTTCCTGTGGAAAAATGCTTTTGTTTTGAATTCTTAAAAAAAAAAAACCCAGGATGAGTCTTTGAAGGTTGGACACTAGAGGGAACCAGAAGGAAAAGAACACTTAAACTTGACTTACAAATACAGAATGAAACAAAATACTTTAATATTGGGCATACTGTATTGAAGAATATTTTTGAACAATGGACTCAGAAATTAATTTTAAGAATGTCTGCCTCTATAGATAGACTGTGTTTAAAAGATGTTACGAAAGAGGAACAAATTTTTCCTGACAAGATTGAGACTGATCTGAAAGTGGATTTAAAAATGGCAGGTTACAAGAATGATATAGAAAAAGATAATACACTGGACATATAAAAGAAACTGGTTGAGAGTGACCTGGATAATTTTCCTATATTGGATTTACAAAAGAGGCTTGTTAAAGCTTTAAAGAATTTTGTGAGAAGGGACAAAGAAAAAATGAAAAGAAGCCAAGTTCTAGGACATTATTTGAAGGGACTAAAGATAAAGATTGTTAAAAGTAAAAGGAAGGAATATAAAGTGGGTTTATTCGATCAAGGTTAAAATAGATAAGTTGTTATTTCTGATAACACTTAATGGACTTTTGCTGATCAAGACAAGAGGTTTAAGGATTTGTTTATAGATAAGAGATGGGATATGGGAAGAAGAGGTCATTTGTTGTATTTTAAGAGAAGGTGATAAGTTACTGAAATTGTTTATACTTGTGATGAAGGGGGCAGTAATTTCTTTATGTATTTCTTTTCTTTTTCTTTATGACATTCTTTTTTTTTCTTTCCTATTTTTCTTTGTATTTTTTCTTTTCTGCACCTTCTATTTTTCTTTTTATTCTTTTCTTTTTTTAGTTTGTATTAGTTTTTATCTTTGCAATTGTAATTTTTAATAAAATTACTATTAAAAAAAAGAAAGTGAGTGAAGTAGCATATCCATTCATTGGCAGGAGGGGGGCCACAATAGACATAGAAATAGATCAAAGAGGTCTGGGGGCAATATGGGAAGATTTGGCAGGGGAGATTTTTTTATCCAAACCAAAAATAGAGATGCTTAAGGGGCAAAAGACATACTCCCTCCTTCCCAGAAAGTTGTCTGAAGGAAGGGAGGTAAAAGTCACAACACAGAGAAGTGTATTAGCTTAGACAGATGTTGCATCCTGTTTTAGCCATTGTTTGGGGCAGAGGAGGAAAGGGATGATGAAAAGGCCAGAGAATGAAAAGGAAATATGCAGGGACAGCACACATTTGGGTCAAGGGTTCATGCCATATTGACTGTAGGAGGCAGGGCTGCAAGGAATATCTCAGATTGTCCTGGTTGGCGGCAGGAACCCTCCTCTTCCACAGCATCATTTTTTGTGCCTTCCCAACATGGCTTATGTGGGTGCAGAGCACCTCTGCTTTCTCTGGGTGTAGATAATGTTTCTGCAAATGGAAAGCAAAAAGTAGTAGAAGTAGCTTTAATATTTTTGCCCCTCTAACTAGGTGTAGTACAAAATGATAATATACAGCAACAGCCATTTGGTACATTAATATACACATTCCAATTTAAAGCCATCACTTAGGTAAAGCCTCAGTGTCTTGAACAGCACATAGCATTTAAAATTATTCTTACTTGAAGAGTTGATACTTAAACCAACTTTACAGATGTCCCTAAACACACAGACACACACAGACACACACACACATTTTAACATTACAGTTTTGATAAATCAGACTTTAGGCATAATTCTAGTAGAAGTTGGTTCCAAAGAGGTGGCACTAGATGGCAAAAAGTTCTTGACCACAAATTGGTTATTTTAGAATAGGATGTACAGCTGGCTAGATAAGATCAAATGTAGAAGTTCAGGAAAAACCCCTCTTTTTCTTCCCTTCTTCTCCACTGAATCTTTTCTTTCTCCAAAATCATTATCCAGGATAAGGGATCTTCCTGAACAGTGAAGCTATGTTGGACAAGATCTCCCAGGACAAGGAGTGAGTAGGGAGAGAGGTCCCATTTCCAGGAAGTTCCACCCTTGCAGTTTCTTGTTGAAGTTAGAAGATCCATTTCTATATGCACTGCCTCACTGTAGCTTCTCACCTTGATGGCCACCAAGGGGAATAGGTATAGTACAGTTAGCATAGGGATTCCCTAATTTGATACTGTTGCATTTTTTCTTTGAGCTACATAGCATGTCACTAATTGATTAGACCGATCTTTTGGTGGTTGTCATCATCTCCAGGTCCTGCTTCTTAGTCATCTCTCTCTCTTTCTCTCCCTCTCTCTCTTTCCCCTCTGGTAATGGAGTAGATACCATGCCAGGCTCTATAAGGTTCCAAGATGACACAGCCTTTGATTCTTTTACTTAAAAGATACCTAGATGTTTAGCCTTTCTATCTAAATGTAATTTCCTAGAAAATTACATAGGCTTTAAATCTAAACCTTTCCTAGCAAAGGGTTTTCTTCTTTTTTAAAAATAAGTGCCAATTTCCAGAAATCCTTCTGTGAATTGCTTTATTATTATTTTTTTACTTCTCTCTACACACATGTTCTGCAACAAAAGCTGTTCCCACATTATCATCCTGATATTGATATGCACTGCACATTTTCTAGTTCCTGTGCTGTAGCTAAAATGGCATTACCCATATGTAAGAGGGAGATATCAGGATCTCAGGGGAACTCTGTCATTTGCAGAAGTACATAAAATCTTTTTTAAACATAATGTATAATATTCCTGAACAGCCTAATAAGCCCTGAACATGCTCATTGCTCACAGACTGCCATTATTGAAAATAAAAGGGAAAAAAAATACTGTGTGGGAAAGGGGAATAAAATGGAATAATTAGAAACAAAGAAGTGAAGAAAAATCATATTTTTTAAAAAGGTATGAAGAACTATAACTCATTCTATAATTTTTGAATTCACACTGAACTGTAATTTTTAAACTTACTCTAAGCATGGACCCAAGAGCTGCTCTTAGAGATAAAGGGAGACATCCAAAGTGTTAATGTACAGCAGTTGAGATCACTTCTGCTCCTCAAAATTAAGCCAATAGAAGTTTTGCATTCTCAGTGAGCTCCTAAAGCCAAAATGATTTGTGAAAACACACATTACTGAAGGAACCCCTTGTGAAAAACCGACAGCCAGTGTTGATGCACCCTCTGGTCCTCTCTGAGGAAAGTTCCTAGAAGGAAGAAGGCACGTCAGGCAATCCCCAAGCTCTCTATATCAGAAGAGATGAACTGTGGCACCCAGGCAAGAATTAATCCCCACTAGCTCAGGACTGGGAGAGTGTTGGACCAGTGGACACCCAGCCGACAGAAAGGCAGGGTTGCCAGGTCAAAGAACAAAATGTGAAAAGGTGCCCAAGCGCTCCCTTTCATGAAAGAAAGTGTTGGGAATAAAAGTACCCTTGAGAATAGCTCAGTTCACCCAAACAGCCTTCAGAATATGGCTTCAAGCTCCCTTCCTGTATTTTGACTTGCCCCCGGAACCTCAACGCGATTTGGACTGTTAAGGCTTTGATTTTTACTTTGACTTAGGGACTATGCATCTGCGTCTGTCTGTCTGGGAGCAGCCTCTTTGGGATCACACCTCAAGCTGTATCGCTATGTTTTTTTTAACCATTACGCCTCCAACTTGGGATAGGACAATAGGAGCAGGGCGTTTAACAGAGATGCCACCAGCAGTATAGGGAGGCTCTTAATACGGTGTGTTGCTTCTTTGTTTTTTGTTTTTTAAACCTTGCATTTTAAAACTTTATTTCCAAATTCTCATATTGCTGCTATCTCTGGAGTCATAGAAAAAGCCTTGACCCCCACAGAACTATGACTCTCATAGTTGATTGTTTGAAAGGCTTACTCGTTTTATATATTATTTTATTGTTTGAATATCAGTTGATTATTTGAAAGGCTTACTCGCTTTATATAGCTTGCTGTTCAACTTAAATGTTTAAGAAATTTTAACGGCTTTTGTTTTTTAGTACTTGTAGGGTGTTTTCTCTGAGGTCTGTAAGAGTTGAAAATGATTTGATGGCACATCATTAATCAATCAAGGATGTTTTCTTAGTATAACTGTTTTTAAAATGTAATTTTATATTTTATTCTGCATACCATCTTGATGGGAGGGTTTAAATTATGAAAGGCGGTGTAATATAATTTAAAATAAGTTTAAAATTAAAAGATGGGAATTACACATGTATGCACAAAGTATTCTTAAACACAAGAAGGAACTTTGCCCAAGATATGTTCATTTATCTGTATGGAGAACTCATTTTTTCCAATGCCCGCTGAACATATGTAGAAGGAGGGGGGAAATTGTGAAAAATGATTTATGATTTTGGAAGTGGATGGAGTAATCCATGCAGCTCTAAAACACCTTCGCTGCATTTATTGCAATTATTTATTAGATAACAAACTTTAAATATGTCACCTTTATATTTAAAAGGTTGGTATAAATTTATCTGGAGTAAATTCTGAAAGAGAACTTTCCTAAAAATACTTTATAGCTGTGTGATGTTCTTTTCATAAGAAGAACCTACCCATTGTCTGTTCCTGAATGAAGAACAAAGGATAAGAAAAAGTTTAAACTAGGATAAACATTTTCCAATTTCCACAGATCACATCGTCTGGTGTCTAAGACTGGGGTGTTCCTTCTTTTTCAAAGTTTATGGCTTAATAACCAAATTTTCTCTCTTTTAGACATTACCATACAAGATCTATAAGAGTTGACAATCAATCTAAATAATACTAAATGATGACATAGCAAGTTACCAGGATGTGGCACAAATATGGTCATTTTTTTTTTTTTTTAAATAAAAGCCAAGGGATACTTGTGTATTAAAGGTATAGAAAGCATTTCTTAAATGTCTATGGGATTGCTTCCGAAATGTGTAAAGGTTACTTCCTTTGCATAGTTGCTGTATAAACAAAATCCTCTCTCTGTTTTGTTTTCTATTTAAAAGTTTACTCTTTGTAGTGTTGTTGTTGTTGTTTAGTTGTTAAGTCGTGTCCGACTCTTCGTGACCCCATGAACCATATTGCGCCAGGCCTTCCTGTCCTTCACTGCCTCCCTGAGTTTGCTCAGTTTCATGCTCATTGCTTCAGTGATGCTATCTAACCATCTCATCCTCTGCCGTCCTCTTCTCCTTTTGCCTTCAATCTTTCCCAGCATCAGGGTCTTCTCCAAAGAGATCTCTCTTCGCATTAGGTGACCAAAATATCTGAGCTTGAGCTTCATTATCGATCCTTCCAATGAGCAATCAGGGTTGATTTCCTTTAAGATTGACTGGTTTGACCTCCTAGCAGTCCAGGGGACTCTCAAGAGTCTTCTCCAGCACCACAGTTCAAAGGCATCAATTCTTCGGCGCTCGGCCTTTTTTATGGTCCAGCTCTCACAGCCATACATTACTACTGGAAAAACCATAGCTTTGACTATGCGGATCTTTGTCGGCAAGGTGATGTCTCTGCTTTTTAATACGCTATCTAGGTTTGCCATAGCTTTCCTCCCAAGGAGCAAGCGTCTTTTAATTTCATGGCTGCAGTCTCCATCTGCGATGATCTTGGAGCCCAAATAAATGAAGTCTGTTACTGCTTCCATTTCTACCCCTTCTATTTGCCAGGAATTGATGGGTCCAGATGCCATGATCTTAGTTTTTTTAATGTTGAGTTTCAAGCCAGCTTTTGCACTCTCCTCTTTCACCCTCATCAAGAGGCTCTTTAGTTCTTCTTCACTTTCTGCCATTAGGGTGGTATCGTCCGCATATCTGAGGTTGTTGATGATTCTCCCTGCAATCTTAATTCCGGCTTGTGATTCTTCCAGCCTGGCATTTCTCATGATGTACTCTGCATATAGGTTAAATAAGCAGGGTGACAGTATACAGCCTTGTCGTACACCTTTCCCTATTTTGAACCAATCGGTTGTTCCATGACCGGTTCTAACTGTTGCTTCTTGGCCTGCATACAGATTTCTCAGGAGACAGGTAAGGTGGTCTGGTACTCCCATCTCTTTAAGAATTTGCCACAGTTTGTTGTGATCCACACAATCAAAGGCTTTTGCATAGTCAATGAAGCAGAAGTAGATGTTTTTCTGGAACTCTCGTGCTTTCTCCATGATCCAGCGAATGTTGGCGATTTGATCTCTAGTTCCTCTGCCTCTTCGAAACCCAGCTTGTACATCCGGTAGTTCTCGGTTCATGTATTGCTGAAGCCTAGCTTGTAGGATTTTCAGCATAACCTTGCTAGCATGTGAAATGAGTGCAATTGTGCGATAGTTTGAGCATTCTTTGGCGTTGCCCTTCTTTGGAATTGGAACGTAAACTGACCTTTTCCAATCCCGTGGCCACTGTTGCGTTTTCCAAACTTGCTGGCATATTGAGTGCAGCACTTTAACACCATCATCTTTTAGTATTTTAAATAACTCAGCTGGAATACTGTCATCTCCACTAGCTTTGTTGTTAGCAATGCTTCCTAAGGCCCACTTGACTTCACTCTCTAAGATGTCTGGCTCAAGGTCAGTGATCACACCAGCGTGGACATCAGGGACATTAAGATCTTTCTTGTATAGTTTTTCTGTGTATTCTTGCCACCTCTTCTTAATCTCTTCTGCTTCTGTTAGGTCCCTGCCTTTTGGTCCTTTATCATGCCCATCTTTGCCCTAAACGTTCCTTTCATATCTCCAATTTTCTTGTAGAGATCTCTAGTCTTCCCCATTCTATTGTTTTCCTCAATTTCTTTGCATTGTTCATTTAAGAAGGCCTTCTTATCTCTCCTGGCTATTCTCTGGAAATCTGCATTCAGTTGCTTATATCTTTCCCTTTCACCCTTGCTTTTCGCATTCCTTCTTTCCACAGCTATTTGTAAAGCCTCATCAGACAGCCATTTTGCTTTCTTGCATTTCTTTTTCTTTGGGATGGTTTTAGTTGCTGCCTCCTGTACAATGTTACGGACCTCCGTCCATAGTTCTTCAGGCACTCTGTCTACCAAATCTAATCCTCTAAATCTATTCATCACCTTCACTGTGTACTCACAAGGAATATGATCTAAGTCATACCTGAGTGGTCTAGTGGTTTTCCCTATATTCTTCAATTTAAGCCTAAATTTTGCAGTAAGAAGCTCATGATCTGAGCCACAGTCAGCTCCTGGTCTTGTTTTTGCTGTCTGTATAGAGCTTCTCCATCTTTGGCTGCAAAGTATATAATCAATCTGGTTTCGGTATTGACCATCTGGTGATGTCCATGTGTAGAGTCGTCTCTTGTGTTGTTGGAAAAGAGTGTTTGCTATGACTAGCTTGTTCTCTTGACAGAACTCTATTAGCCTTTGCCCTGTTTCATTTTGTACTCCAAGGCCAAACTTGCCTGTTATTCCGATTACTCCTTGACTTCCTACTTTAGCATTCCAATCCCCTATGATGAAAAGGACATCTTTTTTTGGTGCTAGTTCTAGAAGGTGTTGTAGGTCTTCATAGAAGCGTTCAACTTCAGCTTCTTCAGCATCTGTGGTTGGGGCATAGACTTGGATGACTGTGATATTGAATGGTTTGCCTTGGATACGCACTGAGATCATTCTGTCGTTTTTGAGGTTGTACCCCATTACTGCCTTTCCCACTCTCTTATTGACTATGAGTGCAACTCCATTTCTTCTAGGGGTTTCTTGCCCACAGTAGTAGATATAATGGTCACCCGAATTAAATTCACCCATTCCCGTCCATTTCAGTTCGCTGATTCCCAAGATGTCGACGTTCAATCTTGTCATCTCATGTTTGACCACATCCAGCTTGCCTTGGTTCATAGATCTTACATTCCAGGTACCTATACAATATTGTTCTTTACAGCATCGGACCTTCTTTTCGCTTCCAGATACATCCACAGCTGAACGTCCTTTCGGCTTTGGCCCAGCCGCTTCACTCTTTCTGGAGCTACTTGGAAATGCCCTCCGCTCTTCCCCAGTAGCATATTGGACACCTTCCGGCCTGAGGGGCTCAACTTCCGGCATCATATCTTTTAGCCTTTTAACATTGTCCATGGGGTTTTCTTGGCAAGGATACTGGAGTGGGTTGCCATTTCCTTCTCCAGTGGACCACATTTTGTCAGAACTCTCTGTCATGACCTGTCCGTCTTGGGTGGCCCTGCACGGTATAGCTCATGGCTTCACTGAGTTACGCAAGCCCCTTCGCCACGACAAGGCAGTGATCCATGAAGGGGCTTTGTAGTAGTAAGTGGTTAAAAAAAGATGATAGTTTAAGGTGCAGTTTTACCTGGGGTTTCAAAGACTAAGGCAATTGCAATTGATTGCTACATGTTTCTTCGATGAACACAAATTATAACATGCAAATTACTTTTCAATTCCTTGGTGTCTCTAACATTTCTAGCAACTTTGACATGACATCTGTAATTTAGTTTGTCCACGTGTTAGGAATATCTGCTGCAATGCCATCTGAATGTGCTGTGATATAGAAGCTATTTAGTAATAGGTGTGCAAAATGATTTGCAAGGGTCAGGATGCTTCCTGTAATAATACCATCATTACAGAGGGAATGCTGTGTATATTCATTATGTTTTTTATATTTTGACAGAGTACAATGTAGACAATGGTAGAAATGGCTTTTTTCCCTCTGGAATTTCACAGAAGGCAAAAGGCATAATTTTTCCATTAAAAAAGAAAATGTAGAGGGACAATCATTAAAAATGGTCTTGATGAGTTTCATATTCTCATCTCATGGGGAATTAATGACCAGCTGGAGTTAATGTCTCTTGGCTTTGTCTCAACCTTCCTAGTCAGACTTAATCCATAAGATAGACACTGGGCTTTATTACTTAATTAGAATACAAGCAACTAAGCAAATAGAGCTAGTACGTCTGCTCAGTTACAGGGATGGTATCCTGTCTTTCTTTATATGGATGCATAACCGTTTTTCTAGGATCACCTTCCTTGTAAACAAGCAATATGCATTTTTGAAGTTAGCTGCCATGTCTGGATTGCAAAAATATACAGAACCACCAGATAAAAGCAACGTGTGAGAGTTTTCTGTGTCTCCTTGCCCAGTCTAATGTGTGTTTCGATTTTTGCAGTCCAGTCATGGTAGGGCTAATCAAGCCTGCAGATTTTATCTCATAAAATTCTGAATGTTCTGAAATGTCAAAATAACTTCCCAACATCCCTCCCAAGCAAAAATCTAAAAGAACTACATATATTTAAAATTAAGCAGATAGACCACCCTTTCCCATCCTGTTAATCTCTGATATAGTTCCTAGAATTTCCATCTGGAGTATAACCAGACCTTGGAATACTGTTTAATAGATGACTGATAGAAGCATATTGTAAATTACACCATGCACATTCTGTCTCATTGCTTGCCATGAGACAACACCTCAGACTTCACCTTTAGTGAACATGACGTGGTTTTGGTAGACTTTACTAATATTTTCATATCACCATTCCATCATAGCTACCACAATAAGGGTTGTTTTATGTGTGAATGTTTAGAAAATGTGATATAGATCTACAGGCATGGTTGCTTTATTTTCTCAAATATTTATACTACAACAACTCCCAAGTTTTCTACCATAGCGCTCTCTTTTGGGACCTTTCATTATAGCTAATCAACTCAAGGTTTGGAATTCCCTTCATAGCTCTCCCAATTTCCCCAAATGGAGTATAGGAACAAATTTCTTTCTATCCTGTCCTGGCTAATATGGTCCCGGGGGCCCAGGTGCAGCAGAGATCATGGTACATTATGCTGAACAGTCATGTGCAGTTCATTGTTTGAACAAGCGAGCCACCATCCAAACTTAATAATTGTATCTGCTTTTTAACATAGCCCATTGTACATATTTTGGCTGTCAATTAAAGGAGAGAAGCATAAGAAGGAAAGCCAAAACACTGAGGAGGACTAGCTTTTAACAAACTTATGCAAGAAGCAAACAAAGAAATAAAAAAAAAAGATCAAGCATTATATAGTTGTACTAAAATGAAGGGATGACAGATCCAGGTTAAATATTTAGAAGGAACAGTTTATAAAGGAAGTGAAATACTAAAACTACTAAAACATTTTATATTATCTATATGTAACACTGGGAACAATATTATTATATAAGAGGGCACAAGTTAAGCTTTAGCAGATCTTAGACGTGTAACTGCTCATGATTATCCGATTGTAGCTCCATGAAAATCTGCTTGGTTCAGTTCAGTTACTGGAATATGTAGAAAACTAAAGTTCTGAAAGGCCACAGAAGTCTGTTATTGATTTATTACGGTGGAAAGGATTCAAAACCACATGCTATAAAAAACATGGAGCTGTCACTGAAAGTAGCAGTTAATTATTGAAGTTTGACCTTCCATTTAAGATCATGTAGTTCAACTTCAGTATGCCACTCACAGTGTAAACACTTTTGTTTTGGATTTGGAATCTTAAGAGCAGAAATGTATGCCATACCTATAGGACACTGTATAATATATGCAGGACAAATTCCTGAAAAATGAGATTGAAGATCATGTTCAAGAACATATATAGTTGCATGGAATGGGATAAACTACTTTCTGTAAAATTTTGCAAATCTGTAACTAACTGAGTTGGATATAGTATACACTATGGGTAGGCAACCTTTTTGCTTCAAGGGCACTTTGAGAATTTTGAGACCATATAGTAGGTATACTCTCAATCTGGCTACCATGGAGGACTTGCACGTTCACAAAATAATTGCCTGGTAGGCAAGCGAGCCACCATGTGCCATCTTTTGGCGCGGTTGGGAACAAGTATATTAGAGACTGGTGCTTTTTTTTAATGGCATGGCTCCTCCACATATTACTCTGTTTTATCAAAATGAATTGTTAAAAAAAAACAATTAGGTGGATTAGATCAATGGGCAGTGTGATATACATCAGTACCCATGAGCATGGTTTGCTATCTTGTATACATAACTGTGGTGCTGTAGAGAATAGATGAATAGGATACCCAAAGCAAGTATGCTAATGTGTTCTTTTTCTCTTTGTTCATATGACATTTGGCTGACAGTACAATTAAAGTGATTAACCTTTTGATAGCAATATTGGATTCTGGGTTATAAAGGCTGACACATGATCCAAGTAAATGGAACTAAAAAGATCAATGCAAAGACATGTACGTAATATGCGGCTGCTACAGAACTGTGGAGTACTAACAAATCTAGTTTGGATAATCCTCAGTTTGAACAATGATGTTCTAACTCAACAATGTGCATTTACTGAACAAGTAAACTGTTTCCATCAATGACAATCAGATTGTCTTCTTTTTGGTGTCCTCATGAGATACTGTAACAAAAATATGAATGAGGATTGTTATTTGTAATATGAAGTCTATTCTTACTATGAATCTAGATTTACTCCAGACATTATCTTCTTTTGCCCAAGCTGTTCTCTGTCTAGCTGAGAAGAAAAAACGGTATCTGGACATTTTGGGACGGCACAGTAGCAAGCAGTGATGATTGTCAGTGAGTGGCATTCGGTAGTGCCCATACTATTCACAAATAAACAGGACATCCATGCTGTAGTCTTTGAAAAGAGTTTCGCCTCTTGTGCTTTCTAAAGGGTGTGTGAAGGAGAGGTACAATCCAGCGTGGATTTGTAATACTTGTGGATTAGGAATACTTGTTTTTTGTTTGAAAGGCATTTGTTAAGAAAGAGAAAGGCATAATGAAATCCACCATTAAGAAAGAGTTGTTGCCTACCAATGGGAAGAGTCAACTCTATGGTTTCACTAATGGAAGGATTTTCCAGTGACAGAACAGTGGGAGTTGGTTGGATCAGGTGGATTAGGAATACTTGCTTTTTGTTTGAAAGGCATTTGTTAAGAAAAAGAAAGGCATAATGTAATTGGCAGAAGCATGCGACGTGTAAGGTCCAGTTAATTCTGGGGTGAGCAATCAAAGAAATATACCTGATTTCATAAACTATTCACAGTTTTTCTGTGGTAGTAGAGCATGCGCAAATAAGTAAATAAATACTATATATTATATTATATAAACATCCCCTCTCCCATTTAGCTTTTTGGAAAGTTGAAATAAGATGACCCTAATTGAAACTAGATTTCTGCTACTGCAAAGATGATTTATCTCCTTTTCACCACTTTTCACTCCGAATGTATGATTTAGAGCAGGGTTCCTCAACCTCAACAACTTTAAGACGAGTGGACTTCAACTCCCAGAATTCCCCAGCCCCTTGCTGGCTAGGGAATTCTGGGAGTTGAAGTCCACCCGTCTTAAAGTAGCTGAGGTTGAGGAACACTGAATTAGATAACAAGAGGCAGATTTGGAGAAAACATTAGTCTACAGAGGAGAAAAACCAACTCCCACTGTTCTGTCACTGGAAAATCCTTCCATTAGTGAAACCATAGAGTTGACTCTTCCCATTGGTAGGCAACGACTCTTTCTGTTTCTCACCTCCTTCTTTTGGTAATATATATCAAAATTAAAACTAATTTAGTGGATACAGATCTAGAAATATTTTAGGAGCAAAATATGTTTGGTCTGTTATATAAGATTATGGAAAACTATGCAACACTCTAAATAGCTTTTCATCATTCATAAGTATATTTTCTTGTTAGTGCTTAATGATATAAATATTATGTTTGTTTATAACATATCAAAAGAAATACTGTAAACAGAAAACCACAGAGAGACATTTGGTCACTATAATCTGGAACGTTAAATGTGTTACCAAGTGTAAAATGACATTCTCTTTAAAAAATCATTTTTCCCCTGACTTGTCATATCTTCCTGTTACTGGTTTTTAACAGTATTTTATTTCCTTCCTCAACTCAGGATTTCAGATAAGGACAAATTACTTAGACATTTTAAATCAATATGTTCTCTATTGTGGCTTGAACATACACATTGTGTTGTGTCAGTAAACTTAAAAAGGAGGAATAGCTCCTTCCTTCCTTCCTTCCTTCCTTCCTTCCTTCCTTCCTTCCTTCCTTCCTTCCTTCCTTCCTTCCTTCCTTCCTTCCTTCCTTCCTTCCTTCCTTCCTTCCTTCCTTCCTTCCTCCCTCCCTCCCTGACATGCACTGCAAGATTTTCTGAAAATGTTTAATGCTTGTTGCTACCTGCTGACTAAAAAGCAGAATTGTTCTTTCACAGCAAATAATTCTTTCTTTCTTTCTTTCTTTCTTTCTTTCTTTCTTTCTTTCTTTCTTTCTTTCTTTCTTTTTCTTTTTTTTTTTGGCAAATAATAGAACATTGTCTTAGTTCATTGTGCCTGTGTTTTTCTTAAATAAATAATTTTTATTAAAAGATTTTACAAAAATTTTAAAAACTACAGAAACATAGAAGAAGAAATCGAAAAAGATTATAAAAGGGTAAAAGAAAGAAAAAGACATCTAAAGAAGTGACTTCCGATCTTCTTTTCAGTAGTCACAAACACAGCACTTACCATCTCCACACTCCCGTATTGTATATCATAGTTCCCTTCTTCCTATAAACAAACCTTTTTAATCAACAAATCCCAAAATCAGCAGTTCATTTTTATCCATTTTCAGCAAAAAAGTCTATATTTTTAATGTGGATTCTATATTAACTAGCCTTTTTCTTTTGTTCTTTCTCCCTCTTCCCTGCCTGCCATTCCGTATTCATATTCCAGACTTAAATGCTTGTGAAAAGATAGAAACAATCTGAATTTTTTGTGAAGTGAATGCAAAATAAAATCTCAATGGTTTGCTTTATTATATTTGATGTGGCCTCAATCTTCTACTGGTAAAAGGTCTAGACTTCGTGCTGGAGATGAGGTCTCTATAGCTTTATCTGCTGAGGCTTCTCAGGAAAGGAACTTTGCAAAGAAAACATTACTGGGCTGCAACTATATCAATAAAAATGCTTAAAATGAATAATAACCAATCTATCTTGTGGGACGCAGTGGCGCAGCGGCTTAATGACACTGAAAGTTGCCGGCCAGAAATGGTCGATGCTTCAGCGGTTCGAGTCCAGCCTTCGCGTTAGCAGGGTGAGCTCCTGTTTCCTCCCCAGTTCCTGTAAACCCAACAGGTTGAAAACTCACGTGAGTAGATGAATGGGGACTCTCACTCCGGTGGGAGGAAAAATGCTGGCGGCGCCTTGCAAAAAAGGAGTCGGGAGCAGTTGCCGGTAAGCGCGAAAAACCGTGCACGCCCGAAGCAACGGAAACCCCGCCTCCTGCGCTCGCCAGCTGGGCTCTGCTCTAGGAAGGAGGCTCTGGCAAACCACTTCCGAAAAAACAATTGCCTTGAAAACTGCAAGGACTCGTCCAAGCAGTCACTGCGGGGTCAGCAATGACTGAGCGCAGACAAAAAGAAGAACCAATCTATAATACATAAAGCAGAAAGGTGAAGAAAAATCAAGCACAAATGTGCACTATACATTTAAAACTGGCATTAACAAGTTAAGAGTTCTTTCAAGGGCCTTTCCTCATTTCCACCATGGCACAGACATGCCCCAGCAACCTTGTTTTTTTTTCTGCCACATTATGTTGCCTTAAGTTGTCCTTAGCTGTTCTGGCACAAAGGTGGTGTTTTCCCCTTTAAACAGCCTAAATGCCATGGCGATTTTACATGGATACAGTCTGGCATGCTTTAGTGACCATTTTGTCTGTGTTATCAGGAGACCTCAAGGCAATGGGATCCACCAAGCAGTTATTGGCCACTTTGAGATGATACTGGCATGTTCTCCCACCTCTGGTTCCTGGGTACTGATTTCCAGGGCAGTTCTGCTTTGGGTAGCAGGTGAGTCCAGTTCTCCAAACTGGGTTGTTCCCTATTATATGGCAGGTCTTTAAGCTGATGTCCAGCTCAGAGATCTTGATCACTGTGCTTGGCAGTGATCAGCTGGTCAGGTTGATATGGTTGGGGAGGGCTCCCTTTCCTGCATGGGAAATGAGGACACCATCCTCCAGCTACAAGCCAGAAGAGAAGCAATTATTATTATTGGTAATGAGGACAGAAATAACTATGCCAATGGAGTTTTTTTGCTTGCTCACAGAAGGGAATAAAGTGCTTTAACTGAGCTACAGGGAAAAGTCCTGAGGAAGAAGTTAAGCAGAAGGATTTTTCAAAATTTTAAGACTGTTCAGATGAGAATCATATGCAGCATGAGGTAAGTTGCATAGTGCCTTAGCTTCTTTATCTTTCAAATTTGAGTTGCTGCTGGTTTCTATTGTAAAGTGCCTTCAGATCAGTCGGTAAGTCAGCAGAGATATTAATTAGTGGTGTAACATGTACAGTTCCACATCCATTGATTTCAACAGCCCACCGTGAAATCAGTCTTAAATGCATTTATTTATACATGTTTTACTGATTTAACGCTTCTAGCTTCTGAGTATGATCTTGGCCCAAACTATTGCTGTCCAAAAAGTTGTACTACAACTCTCAGAATCTGCAGTCAGCATTGCTACTTAGTCTGAGAATTCTCTTAATTGTAGTCCAACTTCTCTGGAGTGCACTAGATTACAGCTATCTGTCATCTCACCTATCCTGAGTCAGGCCTGTGATAAGATCTCAGCCTAGGATAATTTCCTCTGGAATGGTTTCTGTACTCCTAATACATAAACCAGCTGCAAATAGAAAAAGGCACCTTCCAGCAGGTGCCATATTTACTCTGCATTAAGGCATGGCTATGTTAACCAAGTTTGCTGAAGAAGCCACATTGCCTGGATTCATGTACTTCATGAACTACAAACTACATTGTCTATGTTAACACATACCTTTACTTGAATTATAGATCCTGTTATTGAGTTATTATGGCTCGGATGAGCTTAGAGGAAACTTTAATTCCAACCTTATCTGACAGACAGGATGACTGTAATTGAAATCCTGCAAAGTATAACAAGATGCCAAACTCTTTTGTCATATATTTCAGGGGTAGGTACATTATTGTATCCATATGTGGGTAATAAATGTAATCTCTTTAATTCCTAGCGATCTGGCACATAGGTAAGACCACTCCCCAATTCCCCAAAAGCAACTTGTACAGCATTTAATTAGTGGTCTATCTTCCTCTCCTTTCATTCTGTTTGCATTTCATTTAGGTGAATTAATGCTAAAAGCAGTTGTTATGCAGTGGTATGAAGTTGCAAAGCCACCAAGGCTCTATCCTCTTGTTGCATTTTAAAGAGCGTTCTAGACAAGAGGCAACTAATTCTCTATAGGAAAAGAAACAGCCAGGTACAGTCCAGGAGCCAGAGGTGGAATGACACATGAGTTCTTGCTAATGAGAAATCAGTATATGTGGAGCTTCAGTCTGGAAAAAGTGAACTGCTTTAAATGTCATTGCCAGCACAACTGGAAAAAAATTGGCTCAGCTCATAATTAATGCTGGTATCATGGACTCAGATGTCCGAGGCTGGCTTAAAAGTTCACCTTGTGTGAAGATGCTCTAAACCAACTCCAGTTATAATTCAGTTTATTTATTTAATTCAATTTGGTATACCATCAACTACTGAAGTCTTTCCGTGTTCATAATAAACCATTTTAAAATCAAGACATTAAAAACAGTGCAGCTTGCAAAATGGATAAAATTGAGAATTAACAACTAATCAGATTGGTTCAAAAATGTGTGTTTTAATGACCATTTAAAGCTAATATAGTTGTCAGGCTCCATAAAAATATTACAGAATCAAACAGAGAGTAGTTACAAATGGTCATTTGATGTTAGAATAAAATATAACATAGATTTAGCTAGCCTACCAGGAATTTTAACTTTTGAGAATAAGTATGGGGGACTGCTCGGACTTCATAATATGGTTAAGTCATCTGGTTGAACGCAAAGCACATTTCACCACATGGAGGGATTTCTGAGAGATGGGCGGGGGTGGGGGGTAGCTTGCAAGGAGGGAAATTCAAACGAGCCAGTCAATGCCTCAGATGATTTGGTTAGGTATCTTCCAAATGATTTCTACAGTACCAGTTTAGTATAAATCTGAGACCCAAGGGAATTCAGCTTTATGGTCAATAAAACACAAGAGTAGACAGATGTGAGGACATCTAAGGCCTGAGAAAAGAAACTGTATCTTCTTTTAGAAGCTACTTAGAGTCTGAGGAACAAAATGGAATGATCCTAATAGGAGGTCAACTCATTGTGCAGATACCTCCTTATACCAAAGTGAGAAAATGAAGAAATAGAGAGAAGGAAGGTGATGGCATCATTTAATCCAATTGCGGTTTATTTTGATTCTGCAAAACAGAGATATCAAAAAAGGAATTAGTCCATAGAACTACTGTGTCAAGTCCACTTGCTTTCAGCCTAGGTCAAGTTTTTTTCTCATTTAGATTGGTCAATGTTATCTCAACAGTATCTCCTGTTGTTTGGGCTGTATTTTTAATGGAAGGTTTCTCCATACAAAACAAATCTAACACAATAGAAAACTAACATATCAAGGAGAATGCCAGAGAACCTTTCTTTACCATGCTTGTTTTCTGTGTGCTAAGGAATCAGTCATCTGAGGTGTTCCATGCATTCTGAAGTGGCATTTCACTGATAAAAGTTTTGACCACCTCACTGACAATATAAACTTAGGGTTAGAGTATGATTAACCTGGGTGTAAGTGTAATTGCTTGGGAACTTGTGAAAAGACAAGTTTTTGCTTTTCCTTCAACTTTAGGAACATTTCTTCCCTACCTTTTGTCCATGGAGTTGAGAAAAGCATGCTTTGGATTCTTAGACAGTCTCCTACTCAGGCAATAAATGGATCCAGAACCATTTGTCTTCAGAAAGTTTGATTTATACAATCTCTGAGACCATGCACATCTATTTTCACCTTGTTCCATAAAGATACACCACTGGATGCTTCCAACAATTCTATGAAGAGATTCCAGCTAAGAAATATTTATGTCTACACTTGAGTGGAAGTGGCAAAAGGGCTTTCCAGCTTGATAGGTCTGGCAAGAAACTGTATGTAGCAGCTTCTGAGGCATGTTATGTAGCTCAGTGGAAAATCAGCAGCCATAGATATGACCTGCAGAGATTCCCCATCTGACTAACAGCATCTTCTCCTTGACTGCATTTCCACCTGAGAATTAAACTTTTATCAGAACTGGCGATTCCTTCTATTCGTTGTAGTCCACTAAAAATCTATCCCTCCCAGACATTCAGCAATTTTAGAAAATGTCACTTGGCACCACTGGAAGCTTTGTAGAACTCTTTCTATTTCTATGCAGGAGCAATTAAGCATGTAGTTATAGCTGAAAAGGGTTATCCATCTCCAGGTGCTATAATATTGCCCAAATCTCCCTGCAAACAATCTCAAATAGCACCAGTCAGGACTTGTTTTTCTAGCCCTACCACTTGTTTCAATAACAAAGTGCTCATTTTGGAAAGCTAAGGACATTTTATCTAATTTCACCTGGATGGCTCCAGCAAGGCAGAGTACGTAAAACTCAGCTGGACTAGTAGTCTAACTCTACCTTAGGAAGTTTCATATGTTTCCTTTTATTATGGGTATTGATTATGCACAATGGAACATATCTCTTGGAAAGTGTAACTGATCCATAGTGGATCCATAGTAATTGATCTATAGTGGAATTCATAGCCCAAGAGGTCATAAAGTGCACACAAAGTGCACTTACAGTGTTCTACTTATAGTCAAACTTGTATTTGCCAGTAGTTAATAAACCTGAAATCTGGGAGAAAATAATACCTTTTCTTTATCTGGGGGTCCTCTTCCACCTTTTTCATATTCTCGGTCTGAAAATCAACATGAGACACACGGGAGGCTGTATTTATTCCTGTACATGTTATTAAGCACTGATATGGGTTCAGTCATAATGACTTCCTAATAGTTATGCTGTTTTTTAAAGATTGCCCCTCATAAAACTAGGCATTCATTCCAAGGATACTGCAATTTTAGAGACCTACGGTAAAAGATGTTGTTACTCAAAACAGAGTTAAAATCTCTGCCTTACTCTTAGATATTTTGCTGTACTACTCATACACAAATTTTAGTCTTCACGTACCCCAGCCCTAGGAGCAAATGATAACTGCTCTGACAGAGAGGCCTTGTATAGGGGTACCAGAACCAAGCTGCAAAAAACTGGATGACCATCAGAAGAAAGCAAGAAGATAGAATTTTCAGTGTCTAGTGATCATCTGGTTATTGCAGCCCAGATCTGGTGTCCTTAACTATGTATTCTGCTCCTTCAGTAGCCTTCCTCACAACTCTTCAGACATTATTTAACAATCTGTATAAACTAATATATCATTTTGAATTTCGCTTTCTCCTACCCACGTTTAGCAACTACTGTAGTTAAGTAATATTTTTCCCCACTTCAGACATCAATCATTCCATAGGAGTTTCCATGTTTCTGTTTATACTGAAAGAGAGATGATTTCCTAAGGAACAAATACTGAAAGAAACCAATAATTGCTTAATTAATACTATAGGTACTAAATGCAAATTAAGTATTATTTTTTATAAATACTTTGAAACACTTGGCATGAATAAATCATATTATCATACCTTTGGATACCCAGAGTAGTGCCTGAGGACATTAGTGTTCTTTCAAACATCTCTGCTAGTATTGTCTTCCCCATCCATCCTCTGTTGATATATAATTCAAACTAATATAATCTACAAATCAGATATCTATTTTATTTACAGAATAAAATAGATACACTAAATATTGTCCAAAAGAGTCACTATAGTAGCACACAAACACATCATATGAAGCAATGACCATTACATCACCAACAGTTAGTTGAACCCAACCACTCCTTGTTTAAAACTTGCAGAAGTATCAAATAGACATGAATTAATAATTGTGATGGAGTAATTGTTATTTATAAAAATGTAGCATATAAATGCCAAACTAGTCTTTCATTTATTTTCATATGATGCACATTCTTTATGCTGTGTGTTACTATACTTTTGAACATCTAATTTAGCATATCCTAACAATTTATAAATCCTTACACTAGATCTATTATTTTATAAAGAATATATTAAATCCTCTAGTGTTAGGTTTCAGAAGTGCTGGAGATGACCCACAATTAGACACAAAAGGATGTTTTAACTGATCTTATTGCCACGTTGTGTTTTTGGCAAATAATGCTTAAATTGGAACTCTTAATTAATAAAGCATAAGAATCCTATTAACGGTTGTAATATACATATATACCTTACTATTCAAATCTGGAAATGCTGACTTGTAATGTATAATTTCCTATTTTTTCTTATTATTAAATAAATTGATTTAAATGTTAATTTAATTTAATTACATAAATTAAAATATATGATTAGACTTGTTCAATAAATAAGAGTTATGTTTTTATGGCTGGCTTTCTTTCTTTCTTTCTTTCTTTCTTTCTTTCTTTCTTTCTTTCTTTCTTTCTTTCTTTCTTTCTTTCTTTCTTTCTTTCTCATATGATTTAAATGGGACGCTACATAATGCAAAGTGAAATTATAGCCTTCAGAGTTATCTTCATTGATGAAAATTATTTTGAATCCCACATTATCTGCATATGGAAATTTAGAAAATAAAAAGGGTTGGAGACTGGAACTGGATGCTTTGTTGGAACCTATCTGCTCAGGTAAAAGACAAAAGTATGCTGTTTTAGAAAGATGTTTTGGGGGGAGTTTGCTAGGGAGTAATGTTATCACTTTACCTCCTATGGCAATCCTTTTATGGAAAGCTACTCTTCAGTAGTGATCATTTTGTGAAAACATAGATATCTTTGAATAATTCTGGATGCACCCACATTTGCCTAGGTAACACCTCTACTTGGACAGCTGTTCTGGCACCAGTCAGCTTCTGCCAGGCGTAATTGGTTGCTGATTGTCATCTTTAAAGCCCTCCATGGCTCTGTACATAGAATCTATGGGATCACCTTCTGCCAATGGTTGCTTTACATTCAGCAAGATCAGGGCTATCTCAAATTTCTTCTTGAAAGAATGCCCTTATCAGAGATCTCAGCTGTGATTGCTGTCCTCTTTCTCTAGAAGCATTCTCTTGGAGATATGTTTAGTCACAACATCACTGGGATTTAGAACTTGAAAACTTATTTCAACAGGCCATAGAGATGGGAGTAAATTTTATATCCTTCCTGTTGTACAAGTATTATTGATTATTGTTTTGTTCTCAGTTTTGATTAAGTTGCATTTATTTTCTTTATTGCTTTAAGATATGATAGATTTGTTATCCTGTTGTTTTAACTTATGTAGAAATAGTATGATTGTAGACCACCCATGGCCACTTTTGACTGTAGTAGTTTATCAGCCCAGTAAAATACAATCATAACTTACCTTTGCCTTGTTGAAAAAATGCATGTTATGAGTGGAGTGAGAGAGTGTAAAGACTGAATGAAAGAACAAGTGTTCACATTGTATGGTGAGAGAAGGAAATATGCATGATTTATGGAAATAGCACCAAAGCAGAAGAAAAAAAAAGTGAAGAGTTAAATGGCAGCAGAAAAATTGAGATGTGGGGGAAAAAAAGAAGCATCCAGAAATGAAGATGTGGACAGAAGTCCTTTTGTGTCATGTCCCTTCTACCAAGAGACCAGCACTGAATGGTGTCACCTTTTGATACATGAATTCTCCCCATGCTTTTCAGTTGTAAATCTCCCAATGCAAGTTATTTTCATCTTAATGTAAGCTCTTCTTTTTTTTTGTAATCTGCAAAAACACCCATTCTTTTTCAGATGATTCTTTAACAAAGTGGTTCTTAGTACAGATTTTAGACAGAGGAAGATAACACTAGCAGATTCTATTATTAAGTACTGCAATTCTGGCCTTTTGTGTTTTGTTCCCCATAAAAAAATTTTTTTTTAATTAATTTATTAAATTTATACTTTACCTTCCTGTTTATGTAAGTGGTGGATTTCAATTATGTCTGTATTTCGAAGTGAATTAGGGCTCACTTCTAGATGTAATGACTGTCTTACCTTTCCTTCCTGGTGGCTCTCTTTCCGCCAGCTCCTTTTTTTCCCTTTTTCTGATTTCCCCTTATTAATTCCAAATAAAGGTAACAAATGAGATACCGTGGTGAGTCATCATTCTCGTTGCCCATTCATAAATTCTAATTTTCACCAGCTAATAATGGCTATGCAGGCAAGTTCAAATCACATTTCTCTATTAAATTTAGGACAAGTCTTACGAGGGGATAACACAGTTTTTGCCCCATTGTACTGTAATTCTTAGAATGTCTGATTAGGTCTGGAATGACCCCATCTGAAAACCCATAGTTCTTTCCATGTTTCTGCTGGAACTTACTGCCTTGAAATTTTTATCTAGGGCTAGAAAGCAAGAGGAGAGAACAATCCTTGTCATGGTTTTTTCAGCGTATAACCATAAAAAATAATGTACAGAATTCAATAAGATTCAGCATGCCTTTAATTATTAAATATTTAACAGCTGATTAGTTGACATCCTCTTACTTTTCTAGTTAGAACAGTACTTGAGCCCTGAGTCTCCCAGGGTGAATCTGTAGTCAAAGAATGTGGTAAGCAAAAACTGGCCATAGATTCTGAAGTCTGAATGCCTTCTTTGTGTCTCCATTTTTACCATAAAGTGAGCCACAGTGTGTCATTGAGATGATGCTAAAAATAGATGAGAGGAAATGCCTTCCTTTGTGCCTTCTGCTATATTTCTGCAGAGAATAGATAAGAGCCTCATATCCTGAATGGTTGGAACCAGGATCTTTGTCTAATCCTAACAGAACAGAAGAAAATGTGGCTTGCCACATTGAACTGAGGACTGCCAATAAAGGGCCTTTGCAGAAACTTGGTGCAAACTTTAATCAGATGTAGAATAAAATGCCAGTGAGAAAAGCTTTCATTACTTACTCTCCAGGCTTTTGGACTGGAGGGGGCAGCTTCTGTGGGCTAACAACAATTCCCCATCTACAAAGAAGACTTGCATAGCTCATGGGAAATGATTCCAACTCCACAAAAGACAGACAAAAAGATCTGGACCATCAGGACCTTAGAGGCTTCCAAGCCTACACAATCCTGGTTTTCAAAAGTCAAGTTTAGGTAGCAAAGGCTTTTCAACTCTTCAAGTTATAGCAAATTGAGGAGGCTTGTCAGATCACAGTTTGTCACAAGCTTGGCATGACATGGCTGTGACAGTGAGGCAGCAATCCTGGCCACCATTTGCATGCTTATTCACCAGCAAGCAAGGATTCAATGAGCTAAGGGATTTCCAGGTGCCTCTCGCTGTAAAATGGGTTTGGACCACACCACTAAGAATGGAATACAGACTGGAAGTTAATGTGCCTACCGTCATGTTTTGTTCATTCTGCTGAGCAGGTTGAAAATAATTTGATGGTGCTAATTCCAACGGTGATAGTTGCTGTGACTGTGATAGTGAAAGAAGCTGCAAAGATTTATAGGAAAGTGTTCTAACAAAATCTCGTAAGAATGATTCAGTGAGATTTCTTATATTCAGCCAGTGGCAGTTTAAAGCCCTTTTGAATTTTATCTATTCATGAACAAATTTATCACTTGTGGAAATTTAAAATACCTTTCAGATATCCTTGGCATCTACGTGACAAGTTAGAAATAAATAATCATGGATTTTATTGCTGACCCCTGCTATACACCATAGATTATGCAGTAATCATGTTACTAAATATTCAGCTTTATAAGAGAGGCAATTAATATTAAGTCAAGCAAATCTAAACAGCACAGACACCCACCTTGGCGAAAAATCATTAAAAGACTATTATAAGATTTTGTATATGGCAATATTTTTCTTTATTTATACAGAAGTATTAAAGATCTAGGCTTAAGCAGTCCATACAGTATGAACCACAGCATGATAGCTGTGAAGGCATACCTAATTTGAAACATTACTTTGATGCCTTTCCACTACTGAGGAGTTCAAGTAATGTTCAGTAGTATAGACTGAGTTGGAATAGAATAACACTAACAGACATGAAAAATATCTCAGAAACAACCAACATATGATTATAACCATAGAGCATCACCATGGCACATAAACCAACTAAAGCCCTCCAAAATATCTTAAGTAAACAAAAAGACCCAGTAGTCCAAGAAGAAAAAACAGGAGTCATCTACAACATACAGTATAAGGACTGTAACAGCCACTATGTAAAAGAGACAGGCAGCAAACTAGCAGCGTATCCATGAACACCAACTAGCAGTCAGAAAACACAATGAAAACTCCTTAATCTCACAACACATGGACAGATTCAACCACAGCTTCAACTAGGAGCATTCTAGCCCAAGCTAAATCCAAAAATGCTAGGGAATTCCTGGAAGCTTGGTGCCCAGACACATCAGCTATCAACAGACACATAGAAATAAACCATATTTACACACCATTCCAAAGAGACAACAAAATGCTTAGAAGGAAACAAAAAGATCAGAACATATCCTCTCCAGCAGCCAACACCCAGGGATTAAACACCAAAGAATCAAGCAAAAAACAATACCCTAATCAAGGAACTACCAGGGAGAAAACCACACCCCCACCAACACTGGCAGGGCAGGCTACTGTATATAAACAAGGAGCAACCCCCCCCCCACATATTAGCACTAATTATACCAGTTGAGTAATGAAACGTCTGCAAGCAAACAACCAAGCTTAGAGAGGACCAAGGATTTTACATTCCCTACAAAGTTAAAAATTCTCACTAGTGTTATATCATACATTTATATTAAGCACAATAGGCTCTTTTTAAAATCTTCAAAAATCCTTGGAAAATGTTCTGGAATTTGAATTTGTTATATCTCATTCAAGTTCTTTGTGACATTGGCCAAGTTGATAGTGGTAGGCCAGGTCAGGAACCAGAAACAACAAGAGTTACTGTACCTCTATTATTATAGGATATAACAGAAGCTTGATAGCCTGACAGAGTTTCTCTCCCCCTCCTTCTTATACCAAAGAGAATCAAGGTGGGGCATTTTGATTTTCTTCCTCACCCCCTCCTGTTTTTCCAGGCTAAGCTGATAGTTTTGTAACTACTGTTGCACACCTTCCTCAAGGCTATCTCCATTCTCCTCAACACCAAACATGTCCATGCAGTTTTCTTTTCCTGGGATGTCTTCTACTTCCAATCTAACCTTTAGCTCTGATATTCCTTGGTGGTCTGCCATCCAAGTATTAACCAGCTGTGCTGTTTAGTTTCCAAGCCAGACAAGGTCAGTCAAGTCCTGCCTTTTAAATCCATTTCAGCAATACCTCAAGAACTCAGTTTACAACCCTGATATTCCCTGGTAGTTCCCAATCAAATACCAACAAGGCCTGACTCTGCTTAGCTTCTGAGCTCAGGCAAGATAAGCCAGATGAATGTTAAGTAGATATAAACATCAGGGAGACTAACATTTTTGGCTAGATTAATTGTTAAAGCCAACAACAAAAAGATGAACACCAGTGATATCATTTGTATGAATTCCTCGTGCTCAGTCTAAGTCACAACTTTTTTGGCCCTCCCATTAAACAGTAAAATTCATAACCTTAAGTAGTCACTGACCGTGTTTTCCACTTCACTTGGCTCACTTTTGGTTAGGGATAGATCCTGTGAAGCAAAAGAGAACAAGGGTTCATTTGAAGAATAAAGCACTGGTTGCAGATTTGGAGGGACTGTGGGATTAAAAAGATAGGCAACCTTTCAGACAGGGTTAAGAGATCTTATTTTTCCTCCACTGAAATGGGTAGAAAATGTCTTGAACAGTTTGCTACCAAATATCTGCCTATACACTCTTGGAAGTGTCTAGGTAACTTAAAATAGACATTTGGAATCTAGATGGGGGGCTGTAGAGTTCTTCTTCCATTCTTTGGAAGGTTTTTCACGATTAATCTGCATCTTATGCCAAAGATGAGAATTTCTGGGTTGTTTCAATCAGTTTCACTTAATATTAGACATCTTAGCAATGTATGTATATATGTATGTACAGTATGAATGACAGTGATATTATTCCATAGTTTCCTTACCTTGTGGATTTGTCGTCTCTGCTGTATTGTGGCAGACTGAGACTTCCTTTGCCTTTCTCTTTGACTGGACCTCTGCTTTTCTTTGTTCAAGTGTACCTGCAGTACCTGGTTTGATATTTATCAAGGAAGAGAATGGTTATAATCTATTCATAGCACAATCAGATTCCTAACATTTTTATTCTAAATACCTGGAAGGGAAGAGCTACAGAAAATAGGCTGCTTGATACAGGGGTGCCTTAGGACTGCTGTTGCTTATGTTTCAAGGACTGGAGTTATTGCTGCAGTCCTATTCGTGCTACATCATTTAATCCACTTAAATATCCTTTCTGCCTTTTGATAGTTGAGCCTAACCTGGTTTAAATACACAACTATCCATCTCCTAGTATTAGTTTTTGGATCCTGTATGATGCAAAGCACTTAGCTAAGCCTGTATGGGTTAGAACTCTAATTTTTAAATCCTAGGACAGGTCTCCTACTCTAGACAAAGGCTCATGTTAGACTTTTTTCCTGCACCCCTGCTAAAGGCATTTGATCTCCCAAAAGAAGATGTGGGCTTGAAACCATAGTAGTATGAGACCTGCCATGCTGAATCTGTGCAAGTTTTGGAACCAAGAAGCCACATTCTACCTGCATGCCTCTGTTCTAACTTGCTCTTCATTATTTCCTGACGGTCCCTGTCCTTGAGCAGAAACGGAAATATATCCACAGAAACTATATGCAAGACTTTTCCTTCCATGGCAAATAAGAATATGGACTTGCAACAGCATGGAAACTTCCCTAGATGAGAATATATTCTGTTGTCCCATTTGCCTTGGTTTCCCCAGCACAGCATCAGATAGTTTCCCAAAATTCACTTTTCAGTATTTATTCAATTTCATTGCAGAGGTATATACAGTATGTGCTTATGTGAATCCTCTCACCATTATGGGACACTTATCTGACCCACTCCTGACCATTCAGGCCCTATGTGGACACAAAACCTGGCCAAGGTTCATGTCATAGATTTTCCAAGCCATATTTTATATTACGCCTGATGACATATAACTGGACTATCTGGGATTGCCCATCCCAGATGTGCAAACCTCTTTAACCATTGCCTTGGTGCTCAGCAATTGCTGCACTTTGATCCAAAATAGGAAACAAATTTCAGTCATATGTCATTCTCTAATGCAGGGTTCCTCAACCTTGGCGACTTGAAGATATGTGGACTTCAACTCCCAGAATTCCCCAGCCAGCATGGCTGGCTGGGGAATTCTGGGAGTTGTAGTCCACACATCTTCAAGTCGCCAAGGTTGAGGAACCCTGCTCTAATGGGAGCAAATTAACCCTTGGGTATAGAGCTGCTAGCCTTACCAGTAGATCAGTTAGAAAGGATGCCACTGAATTCTATTAACTGGGGAATAAATAACAGTAAAGTGTCCTTTTTATAGCCTACTGGTAGACTTTGAAGAATACTTTTTAATAACATCAATTCAGATCTAAGTGCTGCCATTCCCTTTCTGTTCCTATCTGTTCATTCCTTCTTCCTAGTCCTGAGAGAGAGCAACTAGCCCAAAGTCACCTAGCTGGCTTCCATACCTAAAACAGGGCTAGAACTCAGATTTCCTGTTCCTAGTCTAGCACCTTAAGGCAGGGTTCCTCAACCTTAGCAACTTTAAGATGGGTGGACTTCAACTCCCAGAATTCCCCAGCCAGTATGGGAGTTGAAGTCCATCCATCTTATGCTTTTCAAAATATAAACCACCCATCTTAAAGTTGCTGAGGTTGAGAAACCCTGCCTTAACCCCTAGACCAAACTGGCTGGCTGTCCAAAAGCAATATCAAAGGCAAAGATAATGTAATTTAAATAAATTATAAATATTATAGTATGCTGTTGTAACTCCATATTAGAAGGAAACATTGGTATGTCTCACCCAGACCACAAGGAATATAAGATGGATCACAAGAAAGACTTAAATTCAGGAAAGATCAAGATCATGTTTTTGCAACACCTTTATTATCAGGTGATAGAGCAAGGCAAAAAAGTTTAATATTGCCACTCCCACAACTATTAATTATAAAAATGGACTAATTATGAAATATATTACTGATGTTAAAGATGTCTTTGTGCATTGTTATCACCCTTCAATGATATTATATATCTAATGTATAATCTAGATCTAATTATAACGGTCAGGATATTGAAAATGTACAAATACTGTATATGAACAATTCTTACTAGAAAAAAATCTAAAGAGAAGTGTGGATATACAGAGAACCTTCTCAAATGCTGAAATGAAAAAGGGATACTGTATGTATAGGAAATGGAAATATGGGCACATAACCAAAGAAAGATCCAAGACAGTTGTCAGAAAGGGTAACGGTAATTTAGTCTTTAATGGGTCACAAAAGCTAAATTACAGAATGAGCTGAGGCTTGCAAGAAATACCCCAAACAACACAAAGCATCAGAAACAAAAGAGAAAGCAAAGCAGGTGTAGATCTCTCGTGAGGAACAAGGGGTGGATAGATGATGTCTTAACTTGTATTTGACATCTGTCTTTTCGCAGAAGGGAAGCAACGCCCTAGCTGGCCATTGTTGCACCAGTAATAGAAGGAGGGAGTTGTACTTCAGGATAGACAAGGAGAGGGCAGAAGAACACTTAATTGATTTTAAAAAATTCAGGTCACCTGAGCCAGATGAGTTACCACCTACCACCTGATGAAACAAGCAGAGGTAGTTGCAGAGCTGCTAACTGTAACTTTGAAAACTCCTGGAGAACTGCTGGAATCCTAGAAGAATGGAGGAGGCAAATGTTCCTATATCTGTGGTGCTTGCCTTCTTGAAGAGCATCCTCCCAGAGAGCCATATAAAGTAGCTCCCAGCCTGATGATGTTGCAAAAGACTTTGAAAACCTGGCCTAGGGGTAAGGTGGGTGTGAAGTCCCTGTTGATTTCTTTGGGTGTGCTATGTATTTGTTTGTGTGTGTGTGTGTATATTCTTGATGTCTTTTCTCTATTTTATTGTTCTTGCTTTTCAAAGTATAAACCACACAGAGTCATTTGGAGTCAAGCAGCCTCTAAATTTAATAGAACAAATAAAATATATAAATATTCAACATATGAATTAGATAGTATAACTGTTAGAAGGGTTGATTACTTCTGAATGACCACACTCAGACAATACCCATAAACAGCTCAACATCAGATTGGAGGGTAGCATTAAGTGGAGGGCCTCGGAGCAATATCCTGAGCTCTGTCCCATTCAATATATTTATTAATGACCTGGCTGAAGAGGATGATTATCAAATGTATTGATTACACAAAACTAGGAAGGTAGCTAAAACTAGGAAGGTAGTAGAGAGAGAAGATTGAAATAGGCTTATTGAATAGGCTAAAATGAATAGGGAGGAAGGTGAAGTAGAGCATTTCGCAAGAAAATGTGAAAGGCACAAGCATAGGATGTGGAAGACCTGGCTTGACAGTAATACGTTCAAGAAGGATCTGGGTGTCCTTGTCAGACACACGTTAAACAAGAGCCAGCATTAACAAGATCATAGAGTTCAGAGCATGGGGAGTAATTGTCTCATTCTACTCTGTCTTGATCAGGTACCACTTGGAATACTATGTCCAGTTCTGGACACTACAGTCTGAAACGGACATTGACAAGCTGCAACAAGTTCAGAAGAGGAGTATCCAAATGGTGAGAGGAC
The DNA here is from genome assembly GCF_059951505.1 of Python bivittatus. Taxonomy (NCBI): domain Eukaryota; kingdom Metazoa; phylum Chordata; class Lepidosauria; order Squamata; family Pythonidae; genus Python; species Python bivittatus. The sequence continues at coordinate 33,164,013 of NW_028277074.1, forward strand.
CAAGTCCTATGAAGAACAGGTGAAAGTATTGGATTAAGATCAGGGAGATGCAGGTTCAAGTCCAACCTCAGCCACGGAACCTTACTGGGTGACTTTGGGACAGTAGCTCTCAGCCCAGCCTATACCACAGTTGATTGTTGTGAGGAAAATTGAGACGAGAGAGTGCTGTATATGCTGCTTTCGGCTGTTATAGAAGCAAATACGGGGCATATTTAGCCTGTAGATGAGAGGACTGAGGGGAGATATGACAGCAGTTTTTAGATATCTAAAGGGTTGCTATACAGAAGACAGTGGATTTGTTCTTTGTCACCCTGGAGGGCAGGACCAGAATTACTGAATTGAAACTAGTGAAGTAGATTCAAGCTAGAGATTAGGAGAAATTTCCTGATGGCAAGTGCTGTCAATCAGTGGAGTAGGTTATCTCACAAAGTGATATATTCCCTTCCCTGGAGGCTTGAAACAGCAGCTGTTATATCTTTAAAATGTTTTAACGGATCCTGCTCTGTGCAGGGATTTGTACTAGATGACCTCTGATGTACCATCCGACTCTGTATGTAATAAATTGCCCAAAGCAATCATCTTAGGAACAGCTTATCCTTTGTTAACGCTACTGTACCTGGGCTGCAGACCTCTGGATGACCATAAAATGGCAGCAAAAAAGTGCAGAAAACTTTAATTCTTCACTGCCATCTTGTGATCATCTGGATTTTTTTTAGTTCAGAATAGCAGGTGTATCTTTGTTAAGCAGACCTGAAGACCTAAATGAAAAGTGCACAACACTTCTCACAGTGTTTCATAAAATAAATTATGTCATTGACATCTTCCCATCTTTCACCTGTCCCCTTCCGTTTCATTGCACTCCATGTACATTAGCTAAGTCCAGGAACTACTATAAATGGCTACCTCAAGACAATCCTGAACCAAGCTTGAAAGGATCAGAAATCTGTTCACTTATTTTTGTGAAAATAGATCAGCTTGCTTCTAAACAATCCTGCCTAAGCTAAATGAGGGGAGGAAGAAGATACTGTACTAATCTACAAAGTATGGCTCATGCAGCAGTGTGTTATCCTTGTCCACATTATGAAGAATGATCAAATATATAAGGAGGTAATTCAGAGGTCTTTAGGCCATGTGATTCCAACACCTTGCAAACTACGTAGCTAATTCACCTTAGGAATTGCTTCATGAATAGGTCTGGTAGATCTTCCTCTGTCCATGTCACTTCAAGTACATCCATATCATCAACTTTCCATTTTGTGCTCTGAAAACACTTTCTTCTTCAGATTCTCAGCTTGCTTTTCAGATTCATGATACAGATAACATGTTTCCTAGCTGAGCAAATTTGTATCTTCTGGGAGTTGCTTACTTTTTGTAAATGTTGTGTACTTCTTATGGGAAGTATAGGAAAGTTGCTGTCTATGAAAAATATGTGTGTCTTATGTACATGAGACTCTATAAATGTTCATCATAACTCCATCATTTCATATTAAAATATAGTTCTTGGAGAACATCTGTGCAATGCCCACTATCATCATGTGGGACATGGAAGGGGAAAGTTATCTATTCTTTGGTACACAAGAACTCAACATCTGATTCAAGAATATTTTCCCCTCTCTAATCTTGTAAACACAGATATGTAACCTTATGTAAGTAACAGACAGGCCTGACTAATAAGCCAGATTAATCATTAACACCTCTCATAACAAAATAAAAGAACATCAGAATATCACTTCACTAAGTTCCTGGTGTCCAATAAAATCTCAGCCATAGCCCATACCATTTTCTCATTAACAACACCCTATAGCAAAATGCATAATTTCAAGTAACCACTGACCTTGTTTCTCAGAGCAGTTTCCTTACTTTTTGGCAGAGATAGGTTCTGAAAAGCATAGACAACACTGTTGTTCTTGGGGGGGGTAAAGAAAAATAGAGCACAAAGAAATAGTAAACTCATCTCATGCGAACAAGGAAGTCAAAATGACTCTTGGTACTCTTAGTACAAACATCAGTCATAATGGTCCTGACACTTGTTACTTCTAGTTCTACTTCTATCAGGAACGTTAGTGTTTAAGAATCCATGCTGGCCCAAGGTGATTCCACTTAGAGCTTCTTTTGAGCTTGTGGGCCACAAAAACTAGAGAGTTTCAAAATTGCATTTTCTCATAATAGGTGCTGTGAAGCAACATGTATATCCACCATCCTTTGTCAATACAGCTTCTGCAATGTGTGTGTGTGTGTGTGTGTGTATGACAAGGTAAATGGGAATAATGGTAAATATATTGTACCCAGGTTAAGAATGCCTAGGTTACCGATAACCCATAGTTAAGAACAGAGCCTATTGCAGCAAAATTTGAATTAAATACACAATGATTCGAGTTAAATACACAATGGTTCGAGTTCATTACACAATATCACTTATACAGTATTATACAATAATACTCTTCTGGCTTACATAAAAATTTGACTTAAGGACAGACTTTGGAAATGGAACTTGTTCTTAAACTGGGGACTACCTGTAAAATCATCTCATAAATTGCTTGAAGTATCAGGCCCTGAGGAAGAAAATCTTACTCTTTGTAGGAACAGCATGCAAAAGTGAGTTTTACTTCCTGAGGATCTAGTACTTCAGGAAAATAAGTAAACATTCAGTAAACCATTTTTAAACATTACAACGTGTTCATTTTTGCAAACCATAAAATGTTTAGTACTATTTTTGGCATCCTATTGCTTTCTTTGGTAATCCTCTACTTTCATCCAGGTGCTTCTTAAAACCTAACTCAATAGGCTGCAATTGCTATGAAATGTCAGTCAGGCACACAGACGGCCATCATGCCTCACCTTGCCATGTGCTTTTGGGGGCTGGATGTTCAGCAGGTAAGAATGCTGTGAAGCAAAAACCCAATAATGAGGACATGGCAGAGGCTTCTATTGTGATCTTGCCCCTGTGGTTAATTTCTAAATATGGAGGAAATGGCTTTTTGGAAGGCAAAACCTTGTACTGAAGCCCTGGGTGCAGCTATGCCAATCTTCATGGGATTGGTACTTGTTGGTTCTGCTTACTCCTCCGTTAAGAATACTAGACCTTTAGGAGATGTAGTTACAGTGCTGATGGACAGCTGCATCCATGGACCTCTACAGGGAGGCACATGACATCATATGTGTCATGACATCACCATGCAAATTATTTGGAATAAGTACCATACATCATTCACATGATCATGCAACAGATGCAAGTTACACAATTCCCAGCGCTTGTGAGATGATGCCATGACTCAAAGGACATCAGTGAGGTTTCTACCTTTGGCTGTTTGTCTCTGGCGGACTCTCATAGATTGCTCACAAAAGGTTGATAAGAATTCAAAGCTTTATTGGCTCATTATGCTTATATATGATATCAGCAATATGTTTTTCCTATCTTGCAAGAGGGATAACTAATGTTAAGTTATGTACAGTAGGTATCAGAATTATTGTCAAAAATCAAAGGGCTGGTTTAATCAAACCAACTGTCGACAAGTGGAACAAGAGCACCAGGGTTACAGCTTTGCTGAGTGTTTTTGCGCACTTTAGAATGACAGGCCAAGGACCCTCAACTCACAATATCCTCTCATTAACACCATCTAGTGGTAGAATAAGCAACACATAATACTATTGACTTTATTAACTTTTGGGATGAACCAACTTTTTGCCAGGTCTGGACTCTGTAAAGAAGAAGAGTAATAACTAGGAATTAAAAGGAGACAGAAGAACGTAATTCAAATGGCTTGAGAGTGAATTCACTTCACATGAGGCCTCAAACATTTTGAAGAAATGGTACACTGGAAAATAAAATATCTCTTGGATGCTCTTAGTGTGAGAAAGCCAAAGTATGCTGACTGTCACATCACAGACTTAATTCCCCCTCCATCTTTAATGAATATTAGAACATAAGAAGACTTACTCTCAAGGCTTCCAGTGCTAGAAATATTTTCCGGGTTATCATGCTTGTTGTGCTCAGGAATGTATATTTTCTCCTAACCTGTGGCTAAGAAGTTAAATTACCACTTAATACATGGCATGCTTTGTTCCACTTATGTTTCTTATCAGGTACATTTCCTTCTGCTTAGTTTCACTGTACTGTTTTCCAAAGGCCTGGAGTTATCACCCATGGCTCTTTACTTCATTTTATCCTTATAACAATGCTGCAACTCACCTATGGTTTTCCAGTAGGGCTGGGTATCACTTTGGATTAGAAAGGGAAAAGAGTACACGTGGGCATGTACCAGGTGCCTGTCAGCAAATAAACAAATGTGTCTTGCAGCATGTAGATGGTAGCAGTACAATCCTTGGAAAACAAACTTTTTTTTTTTTTTTTTTTTAAGGAGGTGCCATCCTATATGCTCCAAAGCATCTTTCCCCTTTGCATCTAAATCACTGCAGAGCCCTATTAGCCAGTGAATTTTTTTTCAGCTGGTGGGAATAGTCAGGTTTTCACTCTATCCTTTTTAACCTCATTTTGGTCCTGGAAGAGAGCATCGGGGCTCCTCAACAATGTGGATTTCCCACTAACCTCCTTGTGGTAACAAGATACAGCAGTCACTCACCTTACTCATCACAGATGTGGGGCGACATTTTGCCACATGTGGATTCTGTGAAGCAAATACATTAAAAAAAACTATGGTCAGAAGGAAAGAGAGAACAATATATCAACGAAATGTACAGTGAATGCATTTCATCTCAAAGGTCCTCAGGAAGGAAAAAAAAAAGTCCGTGATACTTATTAATCATCTAATCTCTCATGAACATGCTCAGTGGAAAGTGTTTGATTGCCACTGCTCCAACTCTCATTCCAACAACTCTGAAGTAAATTTAGGCTGACTGTTATTAATCTGTATTGGAAATGCAAATATAATAGCTCTGACTCTTGACCTACTATCTATCAGGGGATAGTAGGGGTAGACAGTTAAGGACTTATTCTGGGTCTTCTCTTCAACTATCACTGTACCTGCTCTTTATCTCAGGGATTCGTAATATGAGGTCACTTCCTTCTGCCTTTTTCCCAGCACACAGGCACAAACCATACTTTTCAACTCTCCTCATGGTAGGATGGGATTAGCTAGCGGCTAAAGGAAATGTATTGCCTTTCTGTTATAGGTGTATAACCTTCTTCACAATTCATTGCTTAGGTAAGATTAACACTTTCAGGAATCCTCAGATGCCTATACCAAATGTTTCAACCTCTAATAATCTCAACTGTGTTTTTTGGCTGAGAGGACTCAGCATATCCTTGTCATCATTTTCAAACTTTGTTGGTTTCTCTTTTCTGTAATGTTTCCTGTGACTGGTTCAGGCCATCTACAGATCCTGCTTAAAGACGAACAAAGCTGAGAATTTTAGATGCCAAAATATATCCCAAAATTGGGTTTGGCTTAACCAAAATACCATGAAAAATATGCTACCCTGGACTTCTGGAGGAAGAAATGGCAGACTGAAGATAGCTCTGAAAAGAGGAGCCGACGACTGTGACGGAATGAAGAGCCAGCAAGTAGACTGGCTCTTCAATAATTCCTCTCCGGGCAAGGAGAGGACTTGAAATTGCCCCCAATTGCTCCAGACAGTTGCTCGTTGTAAGGAGAACACAAGATAGTGTCTCTGGCGGGTTTAGAGCTCTGGGAGATGAGGGAATAGCCATCTTGCTCACACCACAGTCGTTGCCTTTAAAAGGACACTAAGTATGCATACTTCCTTTTCTAATCACTTTCAGCTTTTAACAACTTTTCAGCTATTAGGAATCTTTGAACTGACAAGTTTTACAGCACTCGGTGAGCTTCCTTCAATCCTTAGTGAAAGAAGTTTTAACTACAAATTTAAGAACTTACAAAAATTATTTTTGGAATAAACATCAAAAGGGTGATTAAAACTTTGATTTTAGAAAGTTACAAATGGACTAAGGGTGCAGATAAATTTGGAATAAGATTTTGGAATTAATTATAAAAATCCTTCCTGTGGGAAAATGCTTTTATTTTGATTTTAAAAAAAAATAGGATTTTAAAAATTGGACACTAGAGGGAACTAAAGAATACAATTAAAGGAGAAGAACACATAAACTCGACTTACAATTATAGAATGAAGCAAAATATTCTAACATTGGACATACTGAAGGATGTTTTTGAACAATGGAGCCAGAGGTTAAATTTAATAGTGTCAACAGAGTCATCTGCCTCTATGGAGAGACTGTGTCTAAAAGATGTTATGGAAGAGAAACAGGTTTTACCTGACAACATCAAGACTGAACTGAAAGTGGATTTACAAATGACAAACTACAAGAATGATATGGAAAAAGATGCTACACTCGACATACAAAAGAAACTGGTTGATGTCTTAATAATTAAAAGGGATATAGAAACAATAAACCAAGAGAGTGACTGGGTAATTTTCCTATACTGGATTTACAAAACAGTGTTGTTAAAGTTTTGAAGAATCTTGTGAGGAGGGACAAAAAAAAAAAAGTTCTATCACATTATTTGAATGGACTAAAGATTAAGATTGTTAGAAGTAAAGGGAAGGGAAGGAATATAAAGTTGGTTTATTTTATCAAGGTTAAAATAGATATGTTGTTATCTCTGGTAACCCTTAATGGACATTTATTTATTTATATTTCAAATTTAGTCACTGCCCATCTCACTCAGAGAGCGACTTTTGCTGATCAGGACAGAAATGACTATATTTTATGGATTTGTTTATAGATAAGAGATAGTATATGGGAAGAAGAAATCATCTGTTGTATTTTAAGAGAAGGTGATAAGTTACTAAAATTGTTTATACTTGCTCTGATGAAGGTAGAAGTTATTTCTTTATATATATATATTTCTTTTTTTTTCTTTACTATGTTCTTATTTTTATTTCTTTTCTATTTTTCTATTTCTTTCCTTTTTTTCCTTTTTCCTTTTCTTTTCTGCACTTTTTGTTTCTTTTCTTCTTTTCTTCAGTGTGTATTAGTTTTTATTGTTGTAATTATAATCTTCAATAAAATTACTATAAAAAATACACCACCACAGATAAAACAATTGTGAAAATCAAAACATATGAAAATTTCGAGGATTGGTAAGATTTTAAGAGGTAAAAGGAAGGAATATAAAGTTGGTTTATTTGATTAAGACATGTTTTTATGAAATACTGGCAACCCTTTATGGACTTTTTGCTGATACCAGGGTTGAAAAGTTGATGTTTTATGGATTTGCTTATAGATAAGGGATGAGATATGGGAGGAAGTAATATCTGTTTGTAACCTTATAGAGGTCAAAGAGCTACCCAACTTGTTTAGACTTGTGCTGAAGATTATCTTTATATATTTCTTTTCTTGTTCTTTATTTCACTCTTTCCTTTTTCTTTTTTCTTCTTTTTCTTTCTTTGTACTTTTTACTCTCTCGTTTTACTTTCCTTTTATCTCTCTGAGTTTAGTTTGTATTAATTTTTATTACTGTAATTATATATATATATATATATATATATATATATATATATATATTTAATTAATTAATTACGGAGCAGCTGGATAGCGTAGTGGTTAGAACACTGCCTTTGATGCAGGAGACTGGGGTTCAAACCCTGGCTGGTACCTACCTTACCAGTAGGGGTCCTTGGGCAAAGACCCCCTAATGCTTCACCTGCTTACCTCAAATATGAGAGTGACACGAACTAAGAGAGCCATGCCGGCTCGGACGTCGCCCGGATTAACAAGGTCTGCGTCAAACGTTGGGGAACCAGGAAATCTGATGTTAGGTGGGCTACTGGAACAAATCATACATGGACAAGACAAGAGAACTTGGAATTGATGGAATGCTACTACAACAGCAGACCTAATGAGAGGGGATATATGAAACATATGAGGGAGCTAGGGATAGAAAGAAGGCCTGCATCCACACTAACTGAGAAACAACTAGTTACCCAGCGCTTCAACATAGTGAAGAGGAAGCTGCTCTCACAACTTGAGATAGACCAATTCCACATTACAACCCAGACTCAAGAAGACCTGGAAGAACAAGCAGATGTGCAGCCAATACCTGAAGCTGGAATATCACTGCTACCCCTTCCATTACAGAGCACAGCAGCTGATATGAGGCATAAGATCATGGATAAACTAGCTACAGTCAACCCTCGAGTCCGATTACCAAGGCTCAGTGGAGAATTACCATCAGATAGTATGCTAGAAGATGCCAACAGAGCCCTCCAGATAATCCCTACTACCACCATAACTGAAACCAATGAATTGGTATATGCTACAGCCGCTGTAATCCTGGAAATGCTTGGCTACACGATCAAGAAGAACAGCAGTACATACCCACCCACTCCAAATGAGATTGGAGGCTAAGATCAAGGCAACTAGGAGAGAAGTCAGTCAGCTGGTGGAACTACAGAAGCGTGTGGAGATTAAGGATAAGACTCGGCTACTGAAAAAATATATGGGCCTGACTCCATCTGAAGCCCTAGAGACTGTAAAACAAAGGCTCACAGCACTGGCTGCCAGGCTAAGGAGATACATTAGAGAAGCAGAGGCCAAGAAGATAAATGCCCTGTTCTCCAAAGAACTATCCAAAGTGTACTCCCAACTGCAGTGCAACCACACAGTAACAGCTGAGCCACCAGCAGTGGAAACTGAACAGTACTGGAAGAACGTATGGGAGAAAGAGAAGACGCATAACACCAGTGCAAAGTGGCTGCAGGACCTGAAATCAAACCACAGCAATCTCCCAGAACAGGAACCAGTCACCATCACAGTAGCAGACATCTAACAGCGGGTCAAGAACATGAAAAGCTGGACAGCACCTGGCCCAGACATGATCCACACCTACTGGCTAAAGAAACTAACAGCAGTGCATGAATGCCTAGCAGTACACATGAACCAACTGCTAGCAGCAGGCTCCCACCCAGACTGGCTAACACAAGGAAGGACAGTGCTGATCATGAAAGACCCTCACAAAGGAACAGCACCATCCAACTACCGGCCAATAACCTGCCTCCCCACAACATGGAAAATTCTATCAGGCATCATAGCTGCCAAGCTACAAGACCATATGGGCCAGTACATGAGGACAGCTCAGAAGGGAACAACACCAGAGGCTCAAAACACCAGTTACTCATAGATAGAGCAGTCGCCCAAGACCCAAGGTCTAGGCAGACCAATCTGAGCACAGCCTGGATTGACTACAGGAAAGCCTATGACTCAATGCCGCACACATGGATCTGTGAATGCCTGGTGCTATACAAAGTCAACAGGACACTAAGGACCTTCCTCAAGAACTCAATGGGACTGTGGAAGACAACACTGGAAGTCAATTCAAGACAGCTTGCACAAGTGGCCATCAAGTGCGGCATATACCAATGCTGTTCTGCATAGGCTTAAACCCCCTCAGCCAGATAATCACAAGGTCTGGATATGGGTACAAGTTCAGGAATGGAACTACCATCAGCCACCTCCTCTACATGGATGACATCAAGCTGTATGGTAAGAGTGAATGAGACATCAATTCACTGATCCACCTGACACGGATCTACAGCGAGGACATTGGGATGTCATTCGGACTGGAGAAGTGTGGCAGGATGATAGTAAAGAGAGGAAAGGTAGTTAAGACTGATGGAGTGGAACTACCAGTGGGCCACATAGCAGACACAGAGACCAACTATAAATACCTTGGTGTCCCACAGTCACACGGGAACCATGAGGAGGAGGCAAGGAAGACAGCAACATCCAAGTACCACCAAAGGATAAGACAGGTCCTGAAGAGCCAGCTCAATGGGAAGAACAAGATCCATGCCATCAACATGTATGCCCTGCCAGTCATCAGATACCCTGCCAGTATAGTGAGCTGGCCAAAGGAAGACATGGAGGCTGCCGATGTGTAGACCCGGAAGCTCCTCACAATGTACGGAAGTTTCCACCCCAAGTCCAACACCCAGAGACTGTACACCAGCCACAAAGAGGGCAGGCGGGGTCTGATGAGTGTCAAAGCCACTGTCCTGGACAAAACCCGGAGTATCCAGAAGTACATCAGTAAGATGGCACCCAAAGATGAGCTGCTGAGAGAATGCCTCAGGCAGCAGCAGACAAGGCACGAGGTTCAAGCAGAGGAAGTGCCACTCCAAGACAAGCCCCTGCATGGGATGTACCATCGACAGATAGCTGAGGTGGCTGACATTGGGAAATCCTATCAGTGGCTGGAATGGGCCGGACTAAAAGACAGCACTGAGGCACTGATCATAGCAGCACAAGAACAGGCACTAAGCACCAGATCCATAGAAGCAGGGGTCTACCACACTAGACAGGACCCAAGGTGCAGATTGTGCAAAGAGGCTTCAGAGACAGTCCAACACATAATGGCAGGGTGTAAGATGCAGGCAGGAACAGCATACACTGAACGGCACAACCAAGTAGCTGGCATTGTGTACAGGAACATCTGCAGAGTGTATGAGCTAGACTCCCCCAAGTCCAGATGGGAGATTCCACAGAAGGTTGTGGAGAATAACAGGGCTAAGATCCTGTGGGACTTCCAGATCCAGATGGACAGGCAGGTACTGGCCAATCAACCAGACATCGTGGTAGTAGACAAAGACCAGAAGACAGCGGTAGTGATAGATGTAGCAGTGTCAAGTGACAGCAACATCAAGAAGAAGGAGCATGAGAAGCTGGAGAAGTACCAGGGCTCAAAGGAGGAACTAGAGCGGATGTGGAAAGTCAAGGCCATAGTGGTCCCAGTGGTGGTAGGAGCACTCAGGGCTGTGACTCCTAAGCTGGGAGTGGCTCCAACAGATCCCAGAAACAACATCAGAGCTCTCTGTGCAGAAGAGTGCAGTGCTAGGAACAGCTAAGATACTGTGCAGAACCCTCAAACTCCCAGGCCTCTGGTAGAGGACCCGAGATTGAGGAAGACACGTACCACCTATAGGGATGAGAGGGGAAATTTTTTTATATAATTCTGAGGATCAGCTTATCTGCGGATAGGCTTATATACAAGTATATATGGTAATAATTTAATGTACATCCATCCTTTCAGATTCTACTCAAAATTGTCTGCAGATCTCTTGGATATGATACTTGCTATGTTTGATGCCCCTTTTTCTTTTCTAAGGAGACTTCAAAATTTTTTAAAAACTTACTTGCAAACACCTTTCCACTAAGTCTTTGTAATCAAAGAGGAGTCGCCTTGCTGCATTACTTGTGATTCCCAGTGCCTGCAATTGAAAGGTACACCACCAAATCAATAATTGAAAGGTTATATCTCAGAATATTGAGAATGTGTCAATGTTTTTGGAAGATGTAAAGAAACCTCCCCCACACCTTGTTATAATGAACATTCAGCTCTAAGACAGACTTTGCTGAAGTACCTCCAGCCTTCAACTGGAGGTACATTTTTATGTTTTCTCCTTTAATTTCCAAAGCAAAATACACAGCATCCAGCATTACAGTGAACCCATTCTGCCTCCAATAGTTGTATTAAACAACTCTATACATTCAGTTTGTTGTATCTGGTGAAACTGAGTGTTATCCACTTCATTTTTATCCCGTAATAAATGTCATAGTTTTTTAAGTTGCCGAAATACATTTTGTTGTTCTGACCATGTGACTTTAGTTGTTATTTTTATCTCTGTGGGGTGTATGAAATTTAAAGCTACCAGAATTGGAATGTAAATACCCCACTAAAAAATCCTACTCTTTGCTCCCATCTACAGGTTGTTCCAGGTTTTGTAGTCCAGATCTGGTATACCTAATGTAACTGCATGTGTACAGGAATCTAAAGGTATCACCATTCACAGGGAGATAAGGTCCAGAAGTGCTGTTACACATACTGTATGTGTAAAGGGAGTAAATCTTACAATAAGGAAGTGGTGAGATGGAAGAGATGCTCAGGAATTCACCAGAAGATGCAGGAGGCAGTTCTAAAGGGCTCAGATGCCTACACACCAGTGTTTAGAATATGGGGAACAAACAGGGAGAACCTGAAGTCACAGGGTGGAAGGGGACAATAGTGTTGGTATTACTGAAATCTGGTGGGATGGAATTCATGACTGGAATATGGAAGTATATCATCTGTTCAAAAGAAATAGACCCAACACAAGGAATGGGACGGGGGCGGGGGGGGGACATTATAGATAAAGAATGTCTACACCTGTATGGAATTTTATGACACCAAGGATGAAACCCTGCCAAAAGCATCTGTGTGAATATTAAGGAAAAAAAAGAAACAGCAGTGATACTCTTGTAGGTATGTACCACAGGCCACCTCACCAAGCAGAACACATGGATGAAATCCTTGCAAATCAGATGGCTGAGGTATCCAGGAAACACATCACAGTGGCAATGGGGGATTCCAGCCACCCTGATATCAACTCTGTGGCAAGTGGGAGTTTCATCAGGGGGTTGATGTGCCGTGCAGGCAACTTCATGATCCAAGAGGTGGAAGAGAAAACTAGGGGATGAGCTACACTGGACTTAATATTAACTAACAGGGAAAAAACTGGGTGAGGAAGTAGAAGTTGTAGGAACTTTGTTAGAGAGTGAACGTGTCATCCTAGAATTTACCATATTGCAGGCAAGGAGAATTGAAGGTGTCAGATTACTGTTCTAGATTTCAAGGGAATGGACTTCAATAAGCTAAGGGGAAAATTAGGAACGATTCCATAGATGGAAATTCTGACGGTAAGGGAAAAACAGTTCAGGAGGATTGGGAAATTACGAAAAATCAGATAATTAAAGAAATGTGAAAGAATACCTAGATGCTTTGAATAAATTCAAGTTTCCAGAACTGGATGGATTACATTCCAGGGTACAAAAGGAACTGGCAGGTGTGATCTTAGAAGCACTGACTATAATCTTCAAGAATTCCTGGAGTCCAAGTGAAGTGCCAGAAGATTGAAGACCTAAGGTTGTTCCAATCTTTAAAAAAGGGGACCCAGGAAACTACAGACCAATCAGCTTGGCATCAATACCTAGGAAAATCATAGGCTTCAGGAGAGGATCTATGGTGGACTAGATGTCCCTGAAGGAGCAGGGATGGCATTGCAGTGGAGATCAGTGGCCGTATGTGAATTATGGCTGGCACAGTCTTTCCAGACAATGAGAGACTGTGAGATTGTCCACTTGCATTCCAGACAGCTGCTGTGAAGGAATGGTTGGATGAAGGCGTGCTCGAGGAGATAAGCGTTCCCTTAGCCCTCAACAGGAGCGTGGGAAGTTTAAGAAGATGAGACTGGCACCACCCTAAGGAATTCACGGTGTTGTGGTTTGCTGGCTTGGGAAGTTTAGATTCAGTCTGGAGAGATTCTGTCTTGAGGTGGAAGCTAATAAACGCAACAGAACTGTATCTGCGCTGTCTTGGGGAGTTCTTTGGGCTGAACCTGACATCAATCTCTCCAGACTCTAACTTCCCAAGCCCACAAGCCACAACACTGTGAATTCCTTAGGGTGGTGCCAGTCTCATCTTCTGAAACTTCCCACGCTCCTGTTGAGGGCTAAGAGAATGCTTATCTCCTCGAGTGTGGCCTTCATCCAACCATTCCTTCACAGCTGCTCCTCGTAAGGAGACTGCAGGAACTGAGGTTTTTGCAGTCAACTCATGAGTTGAGTGGCTGGGAGTCGAGGAATTTCAACCAAGTTCACAGCCGAAATGCAGCCTATATGGACCCAAGGTTCGCAAAAGTCTCATTTTCTTAAACACTTTCAGATGTAATCAATTTACAGCTAAAGAGAGATTTTATGAGTGTCAGGATAAGAGAAATCCACTTGGTGAGCCAACATTCTTTCTGGATTAAAAAGGAAAAAAAAGGGTTTCAGAGATTTAAAAACTTTTGGCAAAAGGCTTCACAAGGATTGGATGTAAGACAGTTTAAAACAGATAAAGGGGATAGTCATTTTGAAAGATTACTTTTTGGATGGTGAAGATGATGGAATTTGCTAAATTCCAAATTGACTTCTTTGATTAGAGAAAAGACAATGTCTACATTTATTGCTGACTGGAAATCCCTTATGGACTTTTTGTGTAAAACAGAAAAAATGAACTTATGATTTATGGTTTTGATAATTAGACAGGATAGATTATAGAAAGAAGTGAGCCATTATGTAACTTTAGAGAAAGAGGTAAATATATAATTGTACTTATAATTGCTGTAAGCAGATCGTAAGATTCTTTGTATCTTTTTTCTTTCTTCCTCCATTTTTTTTACTTTTTCTTTCTTTCTTGTACTTTTAGCTTTCTCGTTGATTTCTTTTTCTTTTTTCTTTCTTCCTTTATTAGTTTGTATTAGTTTTTACCTTTGTTTTTAAAGCTTTTAATAAAATTATTTTAAAATATACCTAGGAAAATCATAGAAAAGATAATGAAGTAGTGGGTTTGCAAGCACTTAGAAAGGAACAAGGGGAATTAGTAGAAGCCAGCATGTGTTTGTTAAAAATAGGTCATGCAGGACAAATCATCTTAAATTTTTTTTTTAAGTGACTAGATTAGTAGAACAAGGGAATGCTGTCGATGTAACATCCTTAGATTTCAGGCATTTAATAAGGTTGATCATACATCAGAACATCCCTGTTCTGGGCTAGTGGTTAGATTAGAAGATCCCCAAGGTCCCTTCCAACCCTATGATGCTATGTCATTGTGCAAATGATGTGGATTATATACTGTCATTTGTGCTACGATACAACTGGCACAAATTACATAATTCACATATTCTGTGTGAGGACATCATGACACATATGACATCATTGCGACTTCTGAATGTCTATGTCTAAAGTGTTGCTTTTTGCAAAAATTCAGAATAGGCAACTGAAAGTAAAACTAATGCTGGACTGTTTCAGAAATTATAACCAAAAATGTAACAATTGTCTTATATCAATGAAAACTACATCCTAATAACAAAAACCGATCATGCAAATCATGTGTCAGTCTATTCCTTGTAGACTGTTAAAAAGGATAACTAATTGGTAATACAAGTAGTCCTCAATTTATGAACACAATTGGGATTGGAACTTCCATTGCTAAGTGATGCGATCGTTAGGTGAATCACGCCCAATTTTATGACCTTTTTTTGCCATGGTTGTTAAGTGAATCCAGCTTTCCCATTGACTTTGCTTGTTGGAATCCCCTTGAGAAGGTTGCAAATGACAATCAAGTGACCCCAAGATGCTACAACCATCGTAAATACATGCCGGTTGCCAAGCCCCCAAATTTTGATCATATGACCATGGGGACACTGCGATGGTTGTAAGTGTGAGGACTGATCATAAATCACTTCAGTGCTGTCGTAACTTTGAGCAGTCATTAAATGAATGTTTGTAAGTTGAGGACTACCTGTATTACTCCTGTGACAATGAAACAAGCATTGCCCAATTTCCACTGAGGTATGTTGAGTCTGCTGTTGCTTAAGATTTCACCAACTGAGGCCTGACTTTTTGGATGTTCATCTGATCCCAGAGGAAAATGAAAGCATTAACATTCTTAAATAAATATTAACATTACTTCATATTAATAAATTTTATGTTATTTCTGAAAACATATTTAATATGCATTCCTGATTTCTGTATTTACCAATAGAGATACCAACTGATCATGAAGATTCAGTAGAACAGAAAAAGCAGCCCCCCAAATACTGAACTGAACATTCTGAACCTGTTTGAGTCTAATCCATTCTCCCAAATTCCATAATCTTAACATAACTTCAAGGTGGTTGGGAGAAAGAGCAGAAGGGAGGGAATGGTAGAAGTCTTGTCTACCCATTTATTTCCCTTTGTCTTTGTGTGGTTATTTCTCCAACTTAAGTGACACATGCTTAACTGCAAATGGCATTTGAGTTCTGAAGACCCACTGCAGTTAAAGCACAAACATTAAAAAAAGAAAAGATACTTTTAATTCCATTCCTTGTTTTAACAAAAGGTAGTTTTCATAGTTTTAAAATTAATAGTAGTCGCAGGAAAGTCCCAGCAGCACAGCATGCAAAGATGGGAAATTTAACTATTTCCTTACCAATGTAGTGCTGTGGACCAATAGCTGACTACTATTAACTCCAATAGAAGGTCCCACTGCTTGTCTTTGAATTTTAGTTAATTAGAACAGGGAGTTATTTAAGGGATCATTCTTTCAAGCTTTAGCAAAAAGAAATGTGGGATTGCTGATCACTATAAGAGAGTTATACATTTATGTTTGCTTTTCTTCTTTCCAGGCTCAAATTGTCATTTGACACATTATATAAAGACATAGATCTCTGGAGAAGGCTTTAATGCTGGAAAATGTGGAAGGAAAGAGAAGAAGAAGACAACCAGCAGCAAGGTGGATGGACTCAGTTACAGCAGTGATGACTGCACCACTGGGAGATTTGAAACTACAGCTTAGGGATAGATTGTCATGGAGATAATCTATGTGATCACTAGGAGTTGAAAACAATTTCATGGCACATAGTCAATCAAAAATCTCTTTCTCCATGTATTTTAAATTATAAAACTGTGGTCTGACCCTGGCTTTATCTCCTTTTTTTAAAAGCTGTTTTGGGAGTCATTCCATTTGAAAACAGGAATAAAAACGGTTTTCATCAAATAAATAATAAATAGCTAATCAACTAAAACATCTTCAGTAGGAACAGCCATTTTTCGAAACATTTCAAAAATTCTTTCCTGGAAGTTTTGTCATTGGATTGGTAAAAATATAACGCTCAGCTCCCTGGAATTTACTTGTGAAATGTAAGAGCATATTTTCTCAATCTTGGGCAATTCTGCTGTTCATCAAGTCACATCCTGCCTTTTCACTGACACACTTTTCTCAAGTTCTTCTCTGTCTCTTGCTTTCCAAGGCAGGACATTCTCTCCTGTGAAACTGTTCCAATTTCTATCTTGGTACCAATGCCCTGATTGTTTCCTCCCTTGGCTATGATTGTAGCACTTCCTACCTGCCATTGCAGTTGGTGTTGAGCAGCTCTCTGGTTCTCCTTACATTTCATAAAGCTGTGTAGAAGCATGGTGTACAAAGTACATGCAAGAGTAAATGAATGGGAAAGGGAAGGGGAAAGGGGTTGGAAGTAAGAGTAGAAAGAATGGAGGAAGATTTATTAAATGAACGTAAAACTATGTTTTGTTAATAATTATTGTGTAAAACAATAGGAACTATAACCAAAATTACATTAACTATCTTAAAAGCCCTCAGATGCTAGAGGTTAGCACCACACTATTCTGAGACCAACTGTCCCCTGGAATCTATTTTGAAATTCTACCTCATTGTGGATATTAGAACTCCTGCATTCCAACCCAGCCAGTAGGCAGTAGACCTGAGGTCTTGAACCCATAGCCTCAGGGCTGTATATTAGTCATTTTCTGTGGCCCGCAACAATACCTAGGCAAGAATAAGCCCTGGGGTTCCTGTGTACTTCAGCTGGCAAAGAAGAAGAAGGTGACGGTGCTCCACACCCATTTCAGTGGGTGTAACAAGTGAAGCAAGAACAAAGTAGTCAAATGGATTGATGGAGATAAGGAAGGAGAGAAACCTTATCTGGGCAGCAAAGGTGGGGTGAGGCAAATAGGAAAGAACTGGCCCTGGCCCTAGAGTCATGACCTCACTTCTTTCTACATGGGGACAGTCAGTTATATTTTGGGCGTATTTCTTCAGATTATAAATCAGAGTATCTTTAGCTTAATGCTTCTTTGTATTAAAGACTATTGAATGAAATTCCCCTCCACATTGTCTGCATTCTTTTTCTAGCTCAGGTTGTAGTGATAATGATGCAGGGACAAAGCTGATGGCAATGATGATACCACAGATATTGATGTTGCTAAACCCACTGTTCAAAGTATGAGGTTGGGGGGAGATGGGAGAGCCTTGATAATTTTGCTGATTGAACCAGAGGTAATTTTTTTAGTGGTAAAAGTGGCAGCAGTGGCATCTTAGAGAGTGTGTTGGCAATATCTTCCGAAATCTCAGAAGCCAGAGGGACAGTTCCCTGAGATTTCTTGTATCTAGTTGGTAGAAGGTCAGTGTCCTGCCTAGATTCATGCCTACTCATAGACCTAAGTAAAAACAGAGCAATACAAGAACAACTAAAATGACACAGTAAATTATACTTACAAGAGTCATTGTGGAAATTACCTAAATATGCAGGTATGAAGCTGTAATGAGGGATGTTGTCTGAGTTAAACAATCATTGGTTCCAACAAGAACTCATGTTAGTCCTTCAAAAAGAGATATATCAAAGCGGTTAATAATCAGTACATAGTAACAACCATTATAAAAAATCTGCTTTATTTCAACAAAGAGAAAAAAGAGATCCTAACAATGTCTATAACACAAATTCTCAAATATTGAATGCCAGGACTTTCCCATTGCCTTGAATCTGCTCTAAATAATACAATTTAACTAAGCTTAAATTGAATCCCTTGAGACATGCAGTGGCTTTGGAATGTAAAATTGAAAGAAAAAACCCTTCATGTAAAGAATTCCTTTTTTGCTGGATGGCATTTCTTGATAATAAAAGCTTAGGAAATTGGATCCTGCTTGCTTTACTCAGAGAGCTGAAGACATAAGGAGAAATAGTTTGATATCTCTCTTGAGTGTGGATGTGAAAGAATGAGTGCTTAGAGATGTTTTTCCTCATTTAATTCCCCCCTTCTTAATATTGCTGATATGATGCAGAGTTAGTATATTCTAAGGTTGGAAAAATTAATAAAGAAAGGAAAGACAAATCAAATAAAAGAATGGGTAGGAACAATGTTCAGGAGAGGGTAAAGTTGAGGCAAGCAAATGAACATAGTTATGCTCATCAGAAAGTGAATAACGTATCACATCTTAAAGTCAGGAATTGAGGATGTGCTTGATATATAACAGATGTGAAGAACAAGCCTATTTGCTGACACACACTATTAATCTTGTTCAGATGTTCCAAGATAGGAAGTCACAGTTGTTAAAGAAGCAGGAACATTAATTAATTCTTCACTTATGGACTAGTAGTGCCTAAAAGAGGTGCTATAGTAAGAGGGATGAATGTTTGACTATAAGCATCTCAAAGAAAAACAGAGGGTTCACTAATATTTTTTCTCTTTTATTCATAGTTGAAATTCTGAAATATCCCAAGCAATTAGTTCTATTTTTATCATGTGGTGGTGTTAATAATCAAATAGGATCTGGTAACTAAACAGGTATCTAGAAATAATGTTGCCTCAACTGGGAAGTCATGATCTCAAACATTCTGGTTACTATTTTTTTTTATCTTAAAGAAAAAAATAGTGCCAATTCCATGCTCTTTTGGCTTACGTGCATTAGAGCAAATTCATCTGTAGTAATCAAGATATCATTAATATGATCCATGGCATGCATTCCAAAAATGTAGGATCTCAGCTTTGTATTGTACCTCCTAATAACTCCTTCAATTTCAGAAATGTTCTGTCACTGCAGATGTTTTTAACAATTAGCCATTTTTTAATTTCAAAAATGGGCCATCTGGTTGTATATTTCTGGAGCTGAACCCTGAACAGTTAAGCTAATGATTTACTCTATATCAATTATAAAGCCATAGTATCAACAAAATATTGAATTGCAGGATGCAGGTTTTGAAATATATCCTCAATATGATTGTTGTAATTTTCCAGTTGAATAGGGAGATGAAAAAGAAACTGTTAACCCATTCAGAAAGAAATACTTGCAGTTTCAGGTACAAAACAATTTCAAATACACAAATAATATTTTCATAGACACAAAAAATGGGAACATGCAGCTCAACATGAAGATATGTTATACCAGATTGTAAATGTTCACTTTGGGACAAACTGTCTGAGAGAGAAAGGAGCCAATGCAAGCCATAAAATGTGGCATTTTTGGATGGTGTAAAAGGCTTCAGGCAAGACCTGAGAAGGCCCAAATGAGGAGATGGGGTTTCTCATCCAAATCCCTGAAGCTGTCAGCTGTTCCCCTTAGCTACAGCCTTTGTTACAAATGATCTCACCTGATTTATAGTAGAAGTTCCAAATGGCAGTGCTGATGAGTCAAAGCCAAATAGCTACACCTGAGAAGGGGCTCATCAAAATCATGAATGATTTATCCTACCCACACTCACAAACCTCCAGCATCCAAAATCAACCCTGAAGAGCTTCAGGCGCAGTTTCAAAATTACACAAATATTGTGGCTGCACCTGCTTTCCCTAATAGCCTTAATGCAACAATGCTTGAAGTACAAAGTCCCGTTCTTTCTTTCTCCAGGTGAAGAGAGACTTTTGGATTGATTATGGCCAAGATCCAAAGAAGTTAATTTGATTTGTTGTCAAATGATTTTTCTCCCACAAATTTCATGTGAAAGTGCTATTTTATTTTAATCTGCTTTCTGTTGCAAAAGCAGCTTACTGTGCAATATCAGCTGTGGTACTGTGTAAAGCCTCTTTGCTGTCATAGAGATAGTTTCATTGCATGATAGATCCTGCCCCAAAGTGTAAGAATTGTGCAGGTTACTCAATTTATTTCATTCAGTCAGGCCCTTCATACAAATTCCATTTGTAAATAAACATAGTTATAGCAAGAGAAGCGAATGAGTGGACAGAGATGTCTGCAGGATCTACCACTTTTGTCAAAATGATGTGTTGCACTGTCATGATGGAAGGTCCAGCCTTTTGCACACGTGTGTGATGTCTCAGCACCATATCAAAGGGGTGGACCTTGCACCACACCAATATGATGTTTTACAAAGTTTTTCTCATTTTCTCCCCCTCCACTCCCCACTGAGGACAAACTATGTGTGTGGATCTCTTTTAACAATTAAGTATCAAAATTGGAGAGCTATGAAGTTTGTATTTAGTTTCACTGAATAAGGGCCAATATTTCATAAGAGGCTGTATCTGAACCATAACTTTAAGGAATTAGTTTCAAAGTAGAGCCAGACCTATCTTTATAGAGGATGAAATAACTGTGCCAGCTACTAGATGGCTGTGGAACAGCATTGTAAGTTCTGGGACTGTTTTTCCAGACCTTCCCAAGTCTTCTGTTTGAGTGGAAATCAGAACCTATAGTTGAGACCACTCAAAACTAGTGTTTTAACTGTTGTGGAAAATACTGTCCCATCAACAGTCAGTCAAACTTCTGATATACAATGCCATAAGTAAAGAAATGCGATGGGTTAACTCCATCTTGAGTTGTCATTTGGCTTTCCTTCCTCAGAAATTGTTCCCATAGCATTTGTAAGTAGATGGCTATGGCTATGGTGCTAAAAGTCTAACAAATGAATGAAGAAACTCTGAAAAAGCGTCCTTTGCTATTTTTGAAACACCATCTACTTCCATGTGCTTAGGTTTCCTTGAAAATATGCCATCAGAAGGAATTGTTGAGTATGCTGTAGAGTACAATTTTGCAGTTACACAGAGCAGAGGCCAACAGGCTTGGCCAACACTGTATGTATGAGCTCAAACTTCTCTAATTTAGTGCCATATTGTTCAGCTGGGGAGTTAAGAAAGCTGAATTCCAATTCCTACTGTACTAGCCTGACTGCAAGATCCTAGTGAAGTGCACATATTATTCAATAGACAAAATTTCTCTGATGGTGGGATATTGTGCAAAGGGGTCCCTGAAAGTAAAATATTTGAAAGTTATCTTTCCCCTCTGGCTCCCTACCTCTCTCTTTTTCATTCTACCTTTATCCTTTTTTCTTTATCTAAGGAAGCTCAGCCAACTTCCAGTGTACCAAATCCAGTACTGCAAACTAAAACATCTCTGCACTTCCAAGAAAGACGACTCTCTCTCTCTCTCTCTCCTCCCTCTCTGTCTCTCTCTCATTCTTTTCCTTCTCAATCAGAAATCCATTTTGCCTTTTCTTCCCAAAATTCTCTCTCTCTTTTATTCTCTTTTCCCATACTAAGCTGTCCATATGCAAAACCCACCATGCACGTGCCTGTGCATAAATATTAAATCTTTAAACCTCTTTCTCTGCTACAATATTTCATGTTAAATCTCTTGCTTTCTTTGCTGCAGTGAGTCTTACTGTTTCATCTTTAAGCCTCTCCCATTTTCAGATGAGTGAGAAGCTTCATATTTTTCAACCTTACTCTGGGCCTCTCGCCCACTTGCTTTGGCAACAAGTTTTGCCAAGTATTTAGCTTCTATTTTTTCCCCTTTTCTCTGCTTTCTTTCTAGATGAACTCTGTGTATGCTCTGTTAAAGTGAGTTATCTCATGAAATCCCCTTTCTTTGTCTTTCTTTGAACTTACTCATAGTTTTTCATTAAACTGAATGTATGAAATTCCTCACTGACTGTTAACTAAGATGTGTGTTAACCTTTAGATTGTTAAGTGCTTAAAAACTCCAAGTTTGTCTACAAACTTAATTGTAACTATTGCATATTAGGTGATTGATTGGTTGACTAATTGATTGATTGCTCTATATGCCATTTGCCGAAAATATTCTTTAATGCATTGCACTGATTAGATGGGTGCTAGTTTGGTGTAGTGGGTAAAGGCACCAGGCTAAAAACCAGGAGACCACTACTCCTGTTTTGGACACAAAGCCAGCTGGGCTTTGAGCAAGTCACTCTCTCTCAGCCCTCGGAATAAGACAATGGCAAACCATTCCGAAAAATGTTGCCAAGAAAACTGTATGTCTTGTCCAAGCAGTTGCTAGGAATCAAAACCACCCACCCACACCCACACCCACACAAAGGATTACATATTATAGTTTCATTTCTGGGTTTTCAGGTCATGTACCTTTTTAATTATCTACAGTATAGTATTTGGTGCCAAAAAATTGGCATAGGAGACCTCCGTTTTTTACAGTTAAGAATTTACTATTATCTGATGCCTCCTCAGATATATTATCTATATTAGTTGTAGGTTATAGTTCAAAATATTTAGGGAATACTAGGCTGGGAATACTAGTCTAAATAATTCCACATGGTACAAAACCTCCCAGGAGCTTTGATATGTCAATTACTTATTTTACTGTCAGAAGAATTTGTAGATTTATTGATTGATTGCTTGTCACATTTATAGGAGATCTTTCTTCATTTTATTCCCATAAAAACAGTCCTGTGAGGTTGGCTGGGCTGAGACGGGGATCCAAATTAATCAGGGAGTTTCAAGGTGAGTGGGAACTTTGGCTAGTCAAACACGTTAAAACCTAACCTCTGTTTGGCTACAATTTATAGATTTCCAAGTGGAAAAAGATGTGATAGATAGCTGCGATGTTCAAGACAGCAAGGAAAAGATCAAATTCGTGTCAAAGAAGAATTATCTTTCTCATATAAGAATTATCTTTCTCATCTCACCAAAGAAAAACAAATGTCACCTCCCATGAATGTCTAGGTCAAGCTTGTGCTTAAAGTATATGTCAAATATAAAATGGGATATATGAGCATTTTTATTACTGTTTCCATAACTATTTCTAGCCACTAATGTTTTTAGAATTTTTTGGAATATCTAATATTGACATATGGGAAAAAATCAATTTACCCAAGAAATTAACAGAAAAGAGCAGAAGCTTACTAAATGATAGCAATTAAATTATGGGCTATAACAACACTTTGGACATGCATATATGCACTCTCATTCATGCATACACAGATGTGATGGTAATTACTCAGCTTCATCTTGGTAAGAAACAATAAAACCACACATGTCAGGGAGAGAAGAGCGTGGTACTATGTCATACTAGTGGTATTCCTGCATGATGAAGTTACGATGGGAAGATCATGCAGTTGTAACAGGGCATTGCAGGTTGATTTATTGGCTATCCTGCAAAAAGAGCACATTTTGCCCAGCACTTCTGCCTTCTTCTGAAAAAAATAGGAAAGGATTTTCGACCACATCTTCCATTCAAATCCCCCACATTTCTCTGCGTTCATCTTATTAACAGGGAAGCATTTTCAAAAATGCTATTTCTCAGAAACATCCAAATTAAGATCTCTTTAAAAAAACCAAGAGGACTGATGTTGGTGTAGACATCTTTTCTTTAACATCATTATTATTGGTTTTAACTAGACAAATAATTACTGGAAACTAAGCTGAAAATCAAACAACTGTATGATTGTATTACCTAATTTATATCATTTGCATAATGACATTATGCAATGATTAATGTGGCATCATTTCCTTCCTTCCACTGCCCCTCCCCCTGTGGACATCCACAAAAGAAAATTCCTCCATGCAAATTTCACAAAAAATGAATGAGGTCTGTAGAAGAGAACAGTGTGGTGTCCAAGTGATTTAGGTTCATGTTATCAGTTAGGCTGCTAGAGTATTATGAACTGTTAATGTGAACTCTAGTGTCCCTGCTTCTTTTAACCTCATGCCCTCTATAGATGTGATCTACAGTTCCCATGGTGACTGGGAATGATGGCAGTTGTAGTCCAACACTTTTGGAGGATGCTAAATTGGTGAATGCCAATCTATGCAGCCTCGATTATTAGACTCTATCCCCAAGGAAAGACCTAAAGGAAAATTCTTGGGGTGGGAAGGAAAGCAAATATGTGAAGCTCTGAAATGAAATATTTGTTTGGATTACAGCCAACCCGTGAAATGTCTTAATCAGAAAATATCTGACCAAACATTAGTGCAGTGAAGGAGCTGTAGAAGAGAATAAGATGCAGCTTTTCAGAGTAAATGAATACATTGTAACAACATTTCTTTCATAAGTTATGCACACCTCTGCCATGATTTTACATCTGACATTCTGTCAAAAAGAAAGTTCTGCAGCAACAAATTCTTTGGCAAATGAATCGTTTCTCAAAATATACCATTTACAAATCATCTAAACTGTCTTCAGATGTTACCCAGCTGTTCCAACGTGCAGATATCTTGACCTTTATTTTAGTCTTTAAATCTTAGCTAAAGAACTTAACCTTATCTTGGTCTGTGGCAAAATGCTGGGATAGTCCTCTCTATCTCTTGCTATCCAAAATAGCAAACAAAATCTAATAATGTAAAATGTAAGAAGTAGACAATAAAACAAGAGCTCTGGCCATTTTGTACAATTCATAAACTTTGACAATATTTACTCCCCTCAGTTATTATTCACCCTACTTATATACTAGTATAAGTCTTGATGACTGAAGTGGCATCAAAGCATTCCATAAGGAGTGAATAAACAAAATACATTTAATAGAAGATTTCATATCTGGTCTTATATATTCTTGATATCCACTCTGAACCACTGAGACAAAGCAGGCTATGAATTTATATAAATGTCATAAACGATATGTACAATTCTAAATACAGATATATAAACACACACGCAAACACACCTATAATACAATAAAAATCGGAAAGATCAGAGTGCAAATTCTCTGAAGCTGGAGCCGTAAGCTCTTTAATTAAACTGATGTAACAAGTTTATTGTCATTTAGTTTTTTTACTTGACTGGTCTGATTGTATCTGGTCTAGCTATGCAGTAAAATGGTTGGGGACTAGTGAATTTGGAAGCACAATTAAACTTTGCAACAGGAAGCATCAGGAGCCTCACATTTAGACCCAGCTTTTTTAGCAAGGTCGAATGTTATTTTGACCGATGCTTTTATACTATGGTCTTTTAAGGTTAACTAAAGTTATTTGATGGTGGTAGTGAGAATGACATTTTAGAATGGCATTATGATGGTGGGGACAAATTTGTTCTGACTTGTCTTTTTCTAAGATCTTGTCTTTAATTAAGAAATACAGTAAATTTGGGTAATAACTCTGCAGAAGGTGCGCTAGGTATAGATACTGCCAGATTGAAGTCTTATCTGGTGTTTTCCTTATGAGAAAATCATACCTAAACAAGGGAGCAGCAAGAACTTGTTTGTAGGTGGAATTTTTTGTTTTCTTTTATACAATTTCAGGATATGTTTATTTGGTATGGCAATCAGCTCTGACTCAATCGCACAGCTCAGAACATTAAATGGTGTAAAAAAATGTTATATGTGTGTGTGTGTGTGTGTGTAATTTGATCACCAATATTAATTTCATGGATGAGTCTGAAGATCCTTCTCTTGGACCTCACTATCTATGAAAATATTTTAATTCTTAGATCTGCCAAAAAATCAGCAACAATACATTACACTGACATAGTACACAGGCTGCACAAAGCCATAATGTAGCTGGTTTCACTTTGGCTTGATGAAGTGTGGAAACTTAAGAAATTGTAGTTTATTTAGTAAACCATGGTTAAACATATCATAGCTTATTTTGATGTGGAAAACGGGTCTTTGTGGGTATATTTAATGAACTAGGAATTCAGATATGGATTTAAACCCTGTTACTTCTCAGAGACAATATCACATACAACAGACAGCACACACTTCCATTTCATACATACCAGCTCCTGAAATGTAAAGAGTTACTACCTTGTTAGACTTAGGAAATTATTAGAAACAAAAGTTGTTAAGGGAGCTTTTGATTTATAGATGTCACCGTCGATCTCTACAGTAATACCTTGGTTCACGACTGCTTCTGCTCATGAACAATTCAGTTCGCAAACAGCAGCGTTCGCAAAATTTTGCTTCCGTTCGCGAACTCCGCATCGGGTGATGAACACGACCCGCGGCCATCTTCCCTGCTCTGACACGTGGTCGTGGCTTCCTCTTGGTGAGATCGCGGTCGCAGAAAGACACTTGCTGTGAAGCTTTTTGGTGTGCTTTTTAGCACATACAGTACATCCAGCATGGCTCCAAAGAAAGTGCAGAGCAAGCATGGTGGTAAAAAGAAAGTGCAGAGCGGTAATGAAGGTGACAAGAATGTGCAGAATGGTAATGAAAGTGACAAGCATGTGCAGAGCAATAATGAAGGTAACAAGAAAGTGCAGAGCAAGAATAGTAAGTTTTGAAGAAAATAACCATTGAATTGAAGAAGGAAATTGTAGAAAAGCATGAACGTGGTATTCGTGTGACTGATCTGGCCTTGGAGTACAAGATGGCGAAGTTGACAATCTCGACTATTTTGAAGAATAAAGATGGTTAAAAAAAAATGCATATGGTTCAGAACGGATTAACCTTATTTACATTGAACCTTATGGGGAAATTTGATTTGGTTCGCAACCAGAATTGTGGAACGAATTAAGTTTGTGAACCAAGGTACCACTGTATTATGTTTTTGTTGTTTTTTTATTATTTCATCAGTGGTTTGATTATTTGGAACTGCTTAACGTTTATTGCTATGTAATTATAATTGTACCATGGATGTTTTATTGTTAGTGATCCACGAAGAATTGCAGTGGATAGAAATATTAACTAAACACACATTTCCATCTTGAAACTTGGCATATTATCTACAATAGTGCCATTATCACATATTTTAAATTCACTTTGCAGTCAGTGTAACAGTAAAATATATCCTGCTGACTTCAGTTGTTTGGTATAGTTTTACTGGGGGACAGCTGGGATGTAGAAAGGCAACCTTATGTCCATCAGCTTCATCATTGCCAATGGCAAAGAACTGTGTGAGAGTTGAAAGTTAGGGTTAGCCTTCCTAGAAAGGTGGTGTAATTACATTAACTGATTCTTACACCATAGGCAGCAGAATTACTGGATTCTTAGAAAGGTCTATTTGGAATATTTACCAAAATCAATAGCTTGAGCATGGTTGAAGACATTGCTGGCAACAATCCAGCTAGGAAATAAAGGCTGTTTCAGCAAAACTGAACAGAATAGCTGATAATTCATATACAGCTCTGGATTTAGGTCTATAGCAGTGTATTAAACTAAAAAAAAAAAATCAACTGGAGAACACAGTATGATAAATACGCAAATGAGTTGGTTTGCAGAACGTCATTACATTGCACTCTTGAGCATCAAACTGAAACTTTAACACCCAGGCCTTTGGCAAGGGAAAGTGAGACCCCCTTGTTTCATTCCATCTAGTCTGTGTTGCTGGACATCTTTTATATTCATCTTTTATCTTTTATTGATTTTATTGCAATTTCTTTGATTTTTTGAACCTCCCAGAGTCATTGAGAGTTAGGCATACAAGTTTAATTCATGATGATGATGATGATGATGATGGTGATGATGATGATGATGATGACATTTTAATTTGGAAAGGATTCCATGGATCCATACTGGACAAAACACAGGAAATTGATTTAAGGAAATTTATGAACACTGTAAGATTACTGTTTATTTTATCATACATATTCACATTTTAAACTTTTAAATATTAAAAATGTTGACATTTTTAACACACTTTTTGGAGCCAAAATATAGAAATAAATGTTCTATCTTCTAAAAATGGATATACGTTTATCAGAGATGCTTACTTTGAACTGTTTGACTTAGGCTACATAATAGCAGGTTTAAATTCTATTTATACTATTTTGTAGTATATCTTAGAAGATAATCCCTACTTACAAGAATCTCTAGTACTAGCAGATGAAGTTAGATGTGCACTCCAGTCATTTTCAACTTGGAAGCTACAGGAACTGATGGAATATCTACAGAATTATAGCAAGCAACGGAGGAAAAATCTGTAAAGATTCTAACCAGGTTCCCAGCAAATCTGGAGAATGACACAGTGGCCAACAGATTGGAAGTGGTTAATTTACAGTACATACCAATCATGAAGAAAGGAGACTTAATAGAGTGTACAAAGTATCATGCAATAACCTTAATTTCACATGCTAGCAAATTAATGCTCAGATTCATCCAACATACATTAGAACCCTACATCTAAAGGGAGATGCCTGATGTTCAAGCTGACTTTAGAAAAGGCCAAGGAGCATGAGACATTATTGCTGATGCATACTGGATAACTGAGAAAGCCAAAGAATACCAAAAAGAATTTAGTATGTGCTTCATTGATTATAGAAAGGCCTTTAATTATGTCAATCATATCAAGCTGTGGAATGTACTTAGAAAAACATGGGAATCCCAAAACATCTCATTGTCCTCATGCGAAACCTATACAGAGGAGAGAAAGCCACAGTCTGTATAGAACATAGCAAAACAGACTAGCTCCAGGTTGGCAAAGGAGTAAGACAAGGTTGTATATTCTTCCCTTATTTATTCAACCTATATGCAAAATATAGACTGAGGGAGGCTGGAATGGAAAATGTACATGGTTTTAAAACTGAGGGAAGAAACATCAATACCACACACTAAGCTGATAGCTGAAAATGTGAAAGAGTGCCAAGCACTAGTAATGAAAGTGAAAGAGTACAGTGAAAATAATGGGACCAAGATTAAAGCTAAAGGACACTAAACTAATGACAACAGTACAGTGACCAATATTAGAATTGACAATGAAGATCTTGGTGGTGGATAGCTTCTGCCTTTAGGATCAACTTTCAACTATGAAAGAACCAGCAGTCAAGACACAGACTAGCACTTGGTACAGTAACCATGAAGACCTTTGAAAAATATGCCGGGATATGTCTATGCCTACAAAAATCAGACTCATGCAGGCAATAGTATTCCCTGTGACACTGTATAAAATTGAAAGTTGAACTTTGAAGAAGCAGGATAGAATAGGGTTGACTTTTGGTGTTGGAGAAGGCTCCTGAGAATACCATGGAGAGCCAAGAAAACAAATGAATGAATCATCGAACAAATCAATCCAGAGTTCTCAGTACAAATGACCAGGGTCAAATTATTAAACTTAAGGCCTAGCTCTCTGGATAAGTCTAGAATGCTGATAGAGGTGGAAGGAAAGGAAAGAAGAGGACAACTAGCAGCAAGGTGGATGGACTCAATTACAGCAACAATTGGGTATACCATTGGAAGACCTGAAGACCCAGGTGAGGAACAGATCCTCCAAGAGAAAATCTATCTATGTGTTGTTACTGAATCAACAAACTGATGTCACATAATCCATCAAATAATACTTCACAGCCATCTTTGAAAATGAAAAGTTGTACCACATTTTTAAAAAATTCGTTGTTGACTATAAGATGTTCCAAGCTGGTTAGATAAATAATTCATGTTGTTAAATAAACCAAAATCCTGATTTTAATGGGGTCATACTCCAGTAGTTTCCATTACTTTTTAGAATTCAGTGACAGTGGTGATTTGTATCAGTCACTGTACTAACTTCAGGTGAAATATTTTTTGGTCTTATCTCAGGCCATAGATTGTCCTGTTTATAACTGCAACACATGCTTTCCAGTCATATTGAGTTTCCTTCAGACCAAAAGATATAATATTCTTCTATAGAAATTATAATAAAAAGGAAAGCCCTCAAAGTTGAAGTTGTTTATTCAAGTTGCACATTAATTAATTAAACTGTATCATTCAGTTTATGCAGATTAAGAACATCTTGATTTGAGAAGTTCATACATAATTCCTAACTCCACCAAATCAAGAATCCTATAAATCAGCAATTACAGATGTTAAAGAAGTCTGTAACAAATTAAATAGAAGGTCTGGGGAGCACAAGAATATTTCCATATGCATATATCAGCTAGTTAGATTATTATGTTACTCATATTCTATATCACACTGGTTTGATAACAGTAGGTGTCAGGTTCGGTCAGCACGAGGCTTCAGGGAAGCACGGGGCTGCAGGGAAGCTCGCAACCAGACCACGCGGAATCCACCGGCGGTAGCTAGCGGGGAAAAGAGGAACCGAAAGCGCCGCTAATTAACGAGCCACCTGCGGCCAGCTAAACAGGAAAACCACAGCGGAAGCTTTTAACTATGAACTGATAACGGCGTGAGCATGCAAGGAACGGGGCCGCAGGGCAGCGAAACAAGATCGCAACGCAGCACAGAACCCGCGGGTCTGCACGTAGCAGGGAGGGACCAACCCAGCCGGAGGGGGACTGGCAATCAAGGACAATGGACTCTGACCGACCCTGCCATCATGAACGATCAGGGGGGACATTGGGGGGCCTAATAGCCCACAGCCGCAACGCGATCACGAGGCGGGAAAAAGCGCGGGAAGGGGGGAATATAACAAGTGATGCAATTGTACCAAGCCAGTCCTGGCTTTGCTTGTGACTACTACGTTACGCATGAGTAAACCTTCTTTGTGAACCACACGTGTCACGAGAGTTTCTCTGTCGAACGGGGCAAATCTTACATAAAGCCAGGACTCACCGTCAGCGCTACCCGGTACCACCGAGGAGTGTTTTCTTTCTCAATACAGGCATGACCAGCGACGAGGAATCTGTGGGTCAGCTGGAGCGCGAGGGATCCAGGCTCGCGGAAGGGCGGTCGGAGCCGCCCGGGAGCGACGGGGCAGCGGCCAGGGCCGGGCGCACTCCATCCGAGCGGTGGTCGATGGGCGTGAACCAAGGACCAGACGATTCAGGCGTTACGATGACCCGGGGTTCGGGGTTCCGGAACCGTGAGTGGAGCGAGAAATTCGCCCGACTAGAGGAGAGAGTCGAGCGACGCCTAGACGCCGTGGAGGCGATGCTCCAGACCCTACTACAGAGAGTGGGGCCACCGGTGGTGAACGAGGAGGCGAGCGACAGGGGGGGCGGTCCGACACCCCCGCCGGCACCACCCACGGCGCCCGGGTCGGAGGACCAACGGGCGGCAGACGCCCTGAGACTTCGAGGTATCACTGGGAAGTTCTCAGGGGACCCCGAACAGCTGCCGCACTTTCTGACGCACGTCAGGGGGTTCATGCAGAGGGGTGGTCACCTATTCGCTAGAGACGAGGACAGGGTATCCTACGTGGCCGAGCTGCTAGATGGCCAAGCAGCCAGCTGGGTGATCGGGCTGTACGATGCCAACGCGGCGGAACTACGGAGTTTCCCGGACTTCATGCAGGCACTCCGGGACAGATTCGAGGACACATTGAGCGCCAAGCGGGCGGAGGACGACATCCTACAGTTCAGACAGCGGGGCAAATCGGTATCGGAATATGCTCTGGAGTTCCGGAGGTTGGCCGAGAAGCTCGCGGACTGGCCGGAGTCCCTGAAGGTGAAGTATTTTAAGAGGGGACTCAACCCAGAGATCCTGGAACGGGCACTGGGGCGGGACGACCCGTCCACAGTGAAGGATTGGATCTGGCTGGCCGGAACGGCGGAATCGGCGTGGCGGCAGATCCAACAGAGCACAAGACGACGGGACCAGACGAGGGACCGGCCGAGGGAGAGGACCCCCGAGGAGAGACGGAGCGGTCGACGGCAGTCCACCGGGAGGCGAGAGGCGACCAGAGCCCCTAATCTGTGCTTCCGATGCGGAGGCAGAGGCCACCGAGTGGCGCAGTGCCCGACGGAGCGGGGAGGCGCCCCACCACGGCCCGAAGTCAAATCCCCGCGTGCGAACGGGAAAAGGACCGGTGACCGACCGCGGAAGGGGGCAGTGGCGGCGGTGACCGAGAAAGGACGCGGGGGGTGGTCGACCCCGGAGACAGCATCCTCCGGAGAGGACTCGGAGCCGGCGGGAAACGAGGCGCGCTCGCACTGAACGGCGTCCCAGTGCGAGCAGGGGAGTCGAGGCGCGCGGACCCAATAGGAGACGAGGACTGCCCACCGTTCTGGGTGAGGATACACGTCTGGGGGGTGAGATCCGGAGGGGAGGCGCAGCTACGGGCGCTACTGGACTCGGGCTGCACCCACTGCTTGATGCACCCAGCGGTGGTCTCGGGGCTCGGGCTACAGCTGAGGCGCCTCCGGGAGCCCATTTCATTCAGCCAGTTAGATGGCACGCTGGCAGGGGGGGGGCCAGCTCAGTATTACACCGAGCCGGTCCAGATGACGATCGGGAGTCACCGGGAAGAACTGAGGTTCGTGGTGGTCCCGGTGGCCGACTACGCGGTGGTACTCGGCTTGGCGTGGCTGCGGCGGCGGAATCCACGAGTCGACTGGACGGCGGAGGCAGTGCGGTTCGGGGTCGACAGACCGGCGAGGGGCGAGAGCAGAGGGGACCGAGCCGTGGAGACGGAGGCAGCCGCAACCACCGGCGGGCAAGCGGAGGGTCCGGGACACCGGGAGACGGGGCGAGAGCAGATGGGGCCCGAGACCCGGGCGGCAACAGCAGCAGCAGCAGCGCCGGGACCCCGGAGACCCGCCACGATCCCGAGGCGAGGGGAGGCAGCGGCGACTGGCGAGGCGACCGCAAAGCGAGGGGCCGGACCCGGGGAACCCCCGACGGGCGGTGGAATCCCGAGGCAGTATCGAGACCTGGCGGCAGCGTTCGGGGAGAAGGAGTCCGACCAGCTCCCACCACACCGGCCCAGTGATTGCGCCATCGAGCTAGAGCCAGGAGCGACCCTGCCTAAGCCGAAAATGTACTCCCTGTCGAGGAGGGAGATGGGGGCCCTGCGCGAGTTCATAGACAAGAACCTAGCGCGGGGATTCATCCAACCCGCGAAGTCACCATTAGCGGCCCCGGTGTTATTCCGGGAGAAGAAGGACGGCTCGCTCCGTATGTGCGTAGACTACCGGGGGCTGAACGCAATCAGCACGGAGTACAAATACCCCTCCACCTGATGAAGGACTTGATGTCGCATCTGTTGAAGGGGAGGGTGTTCACAAAACTGGACTTGCGCGAAGCCTACTTCAGAGTTAGGATCCGCGCAAAAGATGAGTGGAAGACGGCGTTCAACACCCCGCTCGGAAGCTACCAGTTTTCCGTGATGCCGTTCGGATTAAAAGGGGCCCCGGGGGTATTTATGCAGCTAATAAATGAGGTGCTGCACGACCTACTCTACCGGGGCGTCCTGGTCTACCTGGACGACATCCTCATCTACACCGAGACCCTGGCGGAGCACGTGAGCCTGGTGCGCACGGTGCTCCAGAGACTGCTGAAGGCACAGCTGTACGCAAAGCTCTCGAAATGCGAGTTCCATCGAGAGCAACTAGACTACCTCGGCTACCGAATATCCAGCCGGGGAATTGAGATGGACCCGGCGAAAGTAAGGGATGTCCTGGGCTGGGAAGCGCCGCGAACCCGGAGGCAACTCCAAAGCTTCCTAGGGTTTGCGAACTTCTATCGTCAGTTCATCCCGAACTTCGCCCAAATCGCCCTTCCCCTAACCGACCTGCTAAAAACCAAGGGCACTGGGAAACCCCCCAAGCCCAGCATGGCACTCGCGTGGACTGCAGAATGCCAGGGGGCATTTGAGGAACTAAAACGGCGGTTCACCGCGGAGCCGATCCTGCGCCATCCCGACCCAGACCGGCGGTTTATAATCCAAGTGGATGCATCAGACGTGGCAACGGGAGCAGTCCTGCTCCAACCCAGCCCGGAGGGGCCATCCACCCGTGCGCCTACGCCTCCCGCAAATTCACCGAGACGGAGAGGAGGTGGATGGTGTGGGAGAAAGAGGCGTACGCGGTCAAGTGGGCGCTGGCCACGTGGAGGCATCTACTGGAGGGGGCAACTGAACCGTTCGAGGTGTGGACGGACCATAAGAACCTCGAGGCCCTGAAGACCCCGCGTAAGCTATCCCCCAAACAGGCACGGTGGTCCTAATACTTCGGGAGGTTCAGGTTCACACTGAAACACATCCCCGGGAAGCGCAACTTCTTAGCGGATGGACTGTCTCGCATGCCCCAACACGCCAGCCTACGGGAGGAGATCGTGGACTCCGTCATCCCCGCCAGCAGGCTGGCTGCAAAGGCGGTGACCCGAAGCCAGACCAAGGGGGAGCGACGGGACGCGGCGTCTGAAGTAAGGCAAGGGTTCGCGGAGGCGGCGGAGCGGGACGCTTGGCTCAAGCAGAACCGAGAGGCGCTAACCGGCCAAGAGGGGTTGTGGTGGCACGAAGGAAAGCTGTACGTGCCCGAGGGTTGCTGACGGGAGGTCATGGAGAGAGCCCACGACAGCCGGAGCGCGGGGCATTACGGCTTCGTAAAGACACTCCACTTAATCCGGCGGCAGTTTTGGTGGCCCACGCTCCGGAAGGACGTGGAGGCGTACTTGGGGGGTTGCCCGGTGTGCGCAACAGCGAAAGGAGCCAAAGGCAAACCTAGAGGCCTACTCCAGTCGGTAGCGGAACCCGACGGCCCTTGGCAAGAGGTCGCCATGGACTTCATAGTGGAGCTCCCGGAGAGTAAGGGGAAGACCGCCATTTGGGTGGTCACGGACTTATTCTCCAAACAAGCGCACTTTGTAGCGTGCCGGCGAGTCCCCACGGCCGAGGGGCTGGCGAGACTGTTTGTACAACATGTCTACCGACTCCACGGCGCACCTCGACGTATCGTCAGCGATCGGGGCGGCAACTTCATCGCGCGGTTCTGGCGGGAGTTCCTGAAGCGGGTGGGGACGAAACAAGCCCTATCCTCCGCGGCGCACCCGCAGACGGACGGAGCCACGGAACGCCTGAACGGGGGGCTCGAACAGTACCTGCGCTGCTACGTGGGGCACCAACAGGACGATTGGGCGGAGCTACTACCATTCGCGGAGGTGGCATACAACAACGCCGTCCACAAGAGCACCGGGTTCTCTCCGTTCAAAGTAGCCACCGGGAGAGATTTCGTCCCCATGCCGGAGCTGCCTCAGCCGGAATCCCAGATCAACTCCCTGGACGCCTGGTTCGCCCAAATCGACGAGACCTGGCGAGCGGCGCACGCGGCATTGCAAAGAGCCAAAGCCGACTACAAGAAGCACGCGGACCGCAAGAGGCTCCCCGAGGAAAAGTGGAAAGTGGGGGACCAGGTGTATCTGTCAACCAAAAACCTAAAGACGCACCAGGCATCGAAAAAACTCAGCCCGAGGTTTGTGGGGCCGTTCCCCATTTCAGAGGTCATCAATCCGGTGACCGTCAGGCTGACGCTCCCGAAAAGCCTCGGGAAGATCCACCCGGTGTTCCATTGCAGCCTGCTAAAGTTGCACCAGCCGGGGAACGCCTGGCACAAGGCGGAGGGAGTACCACCACCCATCATGGTCGGGGGGGAGCAGCATTTCGAAATCAACCGGATACTGGACGCCCGGAGGCACAAGGGGCAGACCCAGCTCCTAGTGCAATGGAAACATTTCCCCAAGTCCCACAGCGAATGGGTGAGTAAAACCCACATAAGGGCGCCGGACCTAGTGCGGGACTTTTACAGTAAATACCCCGGGAAGCCGAAATAGGACCGAGGGGGGGGAGTTGTCTTCAGGGGGGCGGCATGTCAGGTTCGGTCAGCACGAGGCTTCAGGGGCTGCAGGGAAGCTCGCAACCAGACCACGCGGAATCCACCGGCGGTAGCTAGCGGGGAAAAGAGGAACCGAAAGCGCCGCTAATTAACGAGCCACCTGCGGCCAGCTAAACAGGAAAACCACAGCGGAAGCTTTTAACTACGAACTGATAACGGCGTGAGCATGCAAGGAACGGGGCCGCAGGGCAGCGAAACAAGATCGCAACGCAGCACAGAACCCGCGGGTCTGCACGTAGCAGGGAGGGACCAACCCAGCCGGAGGGGGACTGGCAATCAAGGACAATGGACTCTGACCGACCCTGCCATCATGAACGATCAGGGGGGACATTGGGGGGCCTAATAGCCCACAGCCGCAACGCGATCACGAGGCGGGAAAAAGCGCGGGAAGGGGGGAATATAACAAGTGATGCAATTGTACCAAGCCAGTCCTGGTTTTGCTTGTGACTACTACGTTACGCATGAGTAAACCTTCTTTGTGAACCACACGTGTCACGAGAGTTTCTCTGTCGAACGGGGCAAATCTTACAGTAGGTACCTGCTTATTTTTTCAGCTATATCCTCTTACACTGCAGTTTTACAGGAATCTATCCAGGGGTAAGTTGAACTGAGAGCATTGTGACTTACTTTAAGGTAAAAGTGTATGTGATCTTCACTCTCAAGCTCTTCTGTTGTTACTGGTTCCTGATCTATGACAGAATTGATTTTGTTGCAGCCCTACGTGTCACATTCTCGATTGCCAGACACATTACTTTGTACCAGAACAAAGGAAGAAGAACAGATGATGAATAAGATAGTGTTTTGAAAGCTCTCGTAAAGATTGGAATACCCAGCCATCTGAAAAGGGCAACTGGATCTTTTGCAGCTGATTCCCAAAGTGTGTTACAGAGAAAATAAAATTTAGAGTAGATTGGGCCATAAGTACAGGCATCCCAGATTAAATTATTACAATTTCCTAAGATTATCAACTTAAAATACATTCTTATTGTGAAATAGTATTGCACATCTCCTGAAAAATACTGTGCATGCATGATTGTTCAGTGTTCTTTCTTTCTTTCAAAGTTATTTTAGATGTAATCTATACATATGTAAACAATACAGTACACTTTGTATATAAAATAGTCATATTTTCAGGTTACTAGAATGAGATAGGGTAAACTAGATTAAAAATAAAGAATGATCACTAATGCAGCTATATAACCAAACTAACTTCATTTAAACTTTTGATTCAAACCTAGTGCCGAAACAAAACTGTAATAACAAATGAGTGGCTTAAAGTTCTTTTCAAACTGATTAAAATGAAGGCAGATTCATTTAACGTGCTCAGATCAAACCAACCCTTTCCTGTGTGTATAACAGAAAAGAGAGATCCCAAGGTAAAAGAGAAAAAAATGCCAAAAAATTGGCAGGGAGATTGTTAGAATAAAATTTGGCATTAACTGGTCTATGCTACTTCTAAGAGGCAGACACAATTCACCAACGACCTACCGAACTCTTCTAGGTGCTCAGAGTTATCCTCTTCCCAGGGCAAAAACTGTGTTGCAAATGCCTCAACAGCAAAAGATGGCTGCTTTTCTGTTTTACTGGTCAAGTTCTGACATAACCAATTCAGCAGCTGACTGACTGGCTCTAAAGATAGGAGGTTTCTGGAAAAAGATGGATGAAATGCCTCTGGGATGTCATTATCCCATGCTGTCTGGTGATGCTGATTTCACAGTGAACTGGTTTGAGAAGTGAGTTCATGAAACCTACACACAGAGATGTCTCTGGGGTGTCAGGCAATTTCTCTTTTCCTTCAATGATCTTCTACGATAATAAAGCATCATGGTGGAATAGCTTCATAACTAAAAGTATAATGCAGAAATACACTTTTGGAGCTACAGTAGGGATGAAATGTTAATTGACCTATTGTAGATCCATCTATCTACCTAGGTTATATTGCATCTATCATAGATTATATGGTAATCAGGCTATTTGATAGGATTTACTGGTAAACTGCTAGATGCCTTGACAATTGCAGGCAAGAGACTTTCTATGCTCACAGTATTAGAAGAGAAAAAAGATTTTTAATTATTTACTTAAAGGATTCATTCATTACTTTTCTACCCATCAGACCCTCAGAACAATATACAATTTAAGACATTTCAATAATTTAGAGTTAAAATGACAATAAAATAAAATATTCTTTTAAGAAGGCAAAAATATTTTCCTGTTAATTCTGTAATTTGAAACATTCTGAGCAGCAAGCCATTAGCTATAGGTCTGACTGCCATAAATACTTTCACTTCATTGCAAAGAGTCTAAAGAAAATGTAACTCTCTCTCTCTCTCTGGACTACAGTGTTCATTGTTGACTTCTAATTTCAAAAGCAACTCCTACTGAGGCTATAAAATCTTGCAAATGATGCATTATGGAACAATCAATGCAATAAAAAGACTTACCGGATTTGTTCTAATTTCAACACATAAACAGCAGATCATCACATTCCCATTCGTAATACAAGTCTTCAAATCTTTTCTGCACCCATATCATATGTATAACCTGGTAAATAAGTTGAGATATCTACCTATCTTTCCATCTACAGTATCACTCTTTTTTAAAATAATGAAATCCTATATAATTTTTTAGTGCTAGTACAAATTACAATAGAAAGAAAGCAGGTGATTAAAATCTAAGCTTAAATAACTATTTCAATATCCATTGCATTGATTGCACAATGAGAACAAAATTATGCAACAAATAAGGAAAACGGTATAGCATGCTAAGTATACTCCTTATATTTGGAATTTGGGCCTGTTCCACCAGGTTCACCAGGGTCCCTTTATCAAACAGTGCCATCTTACAAGACCAAGGAGATGTGCCTTCTCTGCCTCAGTGCCTGCCCTGGGGAACACCCCTGAAGTTCTGCCTCTACCCTTTTGGCCTTCCAGAAGGCTGTTAAAACTTGGCTTTCCCCAAAACGCTAGGACCAGGATGTTGGGGAAGCCCAAGATCTATGTATGTGTCTTATGCAATTGATATGTA
Organism: Python bivittatus; assembly: GCF_059951505.1. NCBI lineage: Eukaryota > Metazoa > Chordata > Lepidosauria > Squamata > Pythonidae > Python > Python bivittatus. The sequence goes on from NW_028277074.1 coordinate 33,203,006, forward strand.
GTATCCTGGTTCTTACTCATTGTTTTCCTTGATGGTATTAGTTTAATGGCTGATAGGTTTTTATATTAAATTTGTATGTATTGTTCACTGCTCAGAGTTACGTCCTTAAGATGAGCAGCTATATAAATGTTCTAAATAAGTAAGTAGTGTATTTTTAATGATATGCTACATGGGAAAGAACCTTCTGCAAAACAGCCCATCGCAATATGAGTAGTGATTTTGTACATGTGTATGTATACCCTGGGGTTTTATATCATCTGGCTATGGGGAACTTTTGAGATATTCTTTCAAGAGAGAACTGCTAGGAAAGGATATATGTCAGCAATGGATAGGGCCAATCCCATCCTCTTTTCTTTTCTTTCTTTCTTTTTTCTTCACCATTCACCCTATATATCCATTCCAATCTTCTTTGTCATTTCTTTATATCACTTCCTTATGATTTTCTATTACCTAGTTCCTTTTCTCTACTTTCTTACCGAGCTACTTCCCTTTCTTGACCCTTGCCCATGGCAATAAGCTTTTGAGGCAAATGGCCCTTTCATTTGTACCACTGAAATATAAATTGCTGCTTGTGAATGGAAGGAGGGGAAATTACAAGGTTTTCTGTTGGATGGGTTCTGGACGCTAAGGATGACTGAGATTGTCTTAAGCTTCCACACTCAATGCAATTTATTTTTTTATTCCAGATTAGCATGTGGCAATCCCCTTTTGTATCAACTGAAATGCACTGGTGAATAATTCTGAACTGTTTTTCATTAGAACAGATTCCATACATGCTACACTACATTTTTGATATCAATTTTAATGTAGCTGTTTTGTGGCAGATGAGCACCACTGATCTGTTCTTTATGTGGGAGATTGTCTGTCCGATGCACATATGCGGCTTCTCTGTTTAAAATGTCATCTTAAATCTAAAGGATGTATTTCATACTTTCCTACATACAGTGAGAATGAACCCTTCCAGGGAACTAATGAGATTTGCACATTGGATTTCTTGACGAGGTAATTGGTGTCACATTTTATAATTGCTTTCTAGATTTGGAAGAAGTTCATAATGCTTTTACATATCACCAGTGAAAATGAGATAATACCTGACAATAATTAAGTAATTCTGTAAAACTCTCTTGATTTTCCCTTGTGAATGAAGCTTCAAATACAACACTTTCTCCCACAAAGACAATGAAAATATAACTATATTTCATAGGAAAATTTGGCAAAAAATAATATAACAAAGATAGTTGAAAGAATTCAACCCACCCATTTAGAAATATGTACTACAGTGAAGCATTTATGATTACATTTGGAAATATATGTATACATTTATCAGGTCATATTCATAAATAATACTTTGTTCTTTGTATTAAGATATAAAGATTCTTTGGATCTCTCCTAATTACAATATTTTTTAAAAAAAAAGTTAACTGAGAGGGCACTTCAATAAAATCATTAGAAATTATTTGCATTCCATTGGCTATCTCAGAGAAATAATTTGAAATCTATATTATGCTTTAAGGAAAACAGAGATCACTGATGCCACACAGTGGCTAGAAAAATTCAAAACTTATGTCACCATTGGGTATAAAGACCTATCAGTTCATAGAGTGATCACAAACAATACTTAAAAAATCAGATTACTGTGTCTTTGAATATTTAATTTCTTATGCTGGTAAAAAGATAATATTGTATACATCCATGTAATAGGCTGCTTTCAGTCATTCTTTTCTGTTTTTTAAAAAAATTCTCCCTGGCTCTTTAAATTTAAAGAGCAAGAATAAACATTTAGAATCAATAATACAGGTACAACTAATTGGATTAAGTTCTCCTAAATATGGTAACTTGACCACAAACTTTAATTTCAACTTACTATATCAGAATAATATCCATGTGATCCAGCATTATTTGCAAGAATCAGTGCAACGACCAAACCTTTAGATCTGAATGAGAATGGTGACTGTTGAGTATTTGCTTAGAAAAATGCTGTTCATTACAAATACATGGTTCAAACACAAGTCTACTTCCATGGCAAAAAATTATTATAAATTTAAAAACCTTATTGATTGAATTTGGATGAAAGACTGAGAGAATTAGTGAAGGATACAATGGTGATGAGTGGTTCTGAATGTGGGACATTCATTTTCTAGTGGAGTCAGTGATGGATCTTGGGGAAAAATAGACATGGAGGAAAAGGAAAACATTGGAAGAAACTAATGTGAAAAAAAGAACTAGTGCAGGAAGAGAAAATATGAGTCCAGTATGAACAAATATTAATAGATTAATCTCCCAACACAATGACTAGAAAGTGATTGTAAGGAAAGAGGCTGTGGAAGCTGCCTGGAGCAGAATTATGAAAAGAATTATGTTATAGAATGGGACATAATTATGTGTGAAATTTATGTGCTAATACAGAGTGTGAAAAAGGATGCTTGGTAGAATGATGTACTGAAAGAAGCAGTGGACGAGAAATAATGTATATAGAAATGATTGCCGCAAAAATGAGAATGAGAGAAAAATATTGTATAATGTAAATAGGCAGAAACAGATAGTTGTAAAGACTGTAAAGATAGTTCCCAAACTTTCTTGGTTCATGGTGCCCCTAGTGTCTTGATAATTTTTTCCACCATCCTAGGCCATAAATGTGACTACCTCAAGCTAGTAGGCTGTGATCCTGAAGGGCTTCTGTGTGTTCACTGAAAAGAAAGTGAGAGAATGTTGAAAGGTGTGTTTTACTGATCTGTATGGGGATGAGAATGATATGTCAATGAGTGGGCTTGAAATGAATGCCATAAATATTAGTGTCAAAGGAAAACTAATGAAAAGAAAGTCATAAATACTAGGAGAATACTGAAAAATGAGAAGATTGCAGGAGTAGATTATGTAACCGGAGAAATGTTAAAATATGGATTACATCTGTTTACAGGGTGGCTGTATGATCTGTTTAACGTGTGTATAAGGATTACATCTGTGTTTGACAGTTGTGTTTATAGTTTTACCCTATAAAAAGTAAAGATAGCAAGTATGGATTCTATGTTCCCTAATAAAAAATCCTTTAGAATGATAGATGTAGTATACCAAAGTAATTTCTGATGCCAGAATTAGGATAAAAAACTTGCAATAATCACTTTACTTTTTAAAATGAAGTAACAGAAGCAATATGAATACTTCTCCCCCTTTTATTTTATTTTATTTGTATAATTTATTTGACTTTTTGTCTCCACCTTCAGGAGACAAATACTCCATCATTGTTTGTGTTAATTAAGCATAGTCTGGATGCCTTCATACTGTTTCGTTTAATGCTTTTACTCTGCCTTTTAACACTAAATAAATCCAAGCATTACATTTTGGTTTATATTTTGCTTGTAGCAGGGTCTCGGAGCCCCATAAGAGTAACTAATTTCAGCTTATAATAAACCACAATAATTCCTAACAGTAGCACAGCAAGAAGTTCGCCCATGAATGTAATGCAGTATCAGATGCTTTTGACACTTGGCTGCTAAAAAAGAGGCATGGACGCTGGGATCCTGCACACCAGGCAGTGAGGGTGCCTTCTGAGCAGAAGCACACCAGTCTTGCTTTGCGGGGCTGAAATTCTGAATACCCCATAAGCAAGCAAGTCTGGCTGAAGGCAGCAAATGTATTTCTCAGCAGAGACATGGGACAGTCAGAATGGGAGTTCAGCTGCTTGTTTCTTATGAGCCTGGAAATGAAGCCAGTCTAAGAAATTCTTTCCCTGATTTCAACCCTCCCCCCACTTTGGCTGCAGGGTTTAATCTGGGCAATAGTTCACACAGTCCCCAATTGGTGGGTTCTCCTCATCCTTTCCTCCCCCGCTCCCCACACCAGGAAAGGAAGGGGCAACCACTTCCCCATCTGTGGATGCAGCTTTGGAGGACTGGTGAATGAAAGCCACCACATTTTTACAGCTGTCCTTTTACTTGTACAGAAGAGGAAACTTAGCAGAACCCTTGTAAATTTCACCCAGTTAAAACAAGCAACAGCAAAGAAAAGACCAGCATTTCCTTGTTCAACTGCCAACCTTAAACAACCGACATCCTAACATTTAAGCAAAGGTCCAGCAGTTTAAGTCAAGCAGCCCCTTATGAAATGGCCATAGAAGGCAGAGAACAGAGAATGGTGGTGTGTTCCTGCGTGTGGGTCTGTCTGAGCCCACAATTGGCAGAGACGCATGTGGGAAGGAGGAAATGAAATGCAGCAGGTAGGCTGGACTGCCACACTTGCACCAGCAGAGGGAAAAGCATGACTTTTGATGCACAGCCAAAAGTGGACTTTCCAGAAGACTAGGGCTGGGCTGAGGATGATGTGGTCATCTGTTCCTGCCCTCCTAAAATTGCCAGTGACCAATCCTGCTGCTTCTCCTCTGGAGAACTGGAAAAGGTTGAGCACTGGTCAAATCCAGCAGTTTGATTTTTAACAGTGCAAGTAAAAGTTTCTCCATCTATGTAGGAAAAATCAAATGAATAGGTACAGGAATAAAGAGTTATGGCTTGGCAGCGGTGTGTGTGAGAAAGATGTAGGGATACTAATGAACAGCTATGAGTGAGCAGTGTCATGCAGCAGCTAAAATTAAATATAAAGAACATCAAACTAATGATAACAGGTACAACAACCAGCCTTAGTATCGATAGTGAAGATCTTGAAGCAGTAGATAGCTTCTGTCTTTAAGGATCAACCATAAACTGTAGAGGAACAAGCAAGAAAACAGCACTGGTAGAGCAGCCATGAAGAACTTGGAAAAGATATTGAGGTGCTGTGATGTGTCTATTCCTACAAAGATCAGAACCATGCAAGCAATGGTATTCCCTTTGAGACTCTGTGGAAGCAAAAGTTGGACTTTGCAGAAGCAGGATAGAAAAAGTATTGATGCTTTTGAACTTCATTGCTGAAGAAGACTCCTGAAAATACCATGGACAAGCAAGAAAACAGACAAATGGACCATCAAATAAATCAACCCAGAGTTCTCGCTGGAGGCACAAATTACCTAGCTCAAATTATCATACTTCAGATACATGATGTGAAGATCCAACTCTCTGAAGAAGGCTCTGATGTTGGGAAAGATGGAAGGGAAGAAGAGGATGGCCAGCAGTATAGTAGTAATATTGTCTAGCCTGTATTTTACCTTTTATTAAGGAGAATAAAACAGCTTCTGTTAAAGGCAGTGCTGAGATCTAGGTATGCTATGTCTGCAGCGTTTCCTAATCTACTAAGTTAGTTACTTTAAGAAAGAGATAAGGTTAGCCTGGTGTGATTTATTTGCCACAAATCCATGCTAATTTCATTTAATTATAGCACGGCATCCAAGGGTTCACAAATAGGTGGTTTAAAAATCCATTTGAAGACCTTGCCTAGTATAGATGATAGTAATAGCTGAAAGATCAGTAGTTTCCCAGTCTTCTTTCCTTTTTTGGATATGGGGACAATATTTGCTCTCCAGTCTTTTGGGACCTCATCATCCCTCCAGGAATCATGAAGATTATTAAAAGCACCTCCACTACTTCCTGCAGTACTACGATGGAATCCATCAGGTCCTGGAGACTTTAATTAATTTAAATTAACTAAGTTCTCTCTCAAGACAACCAGTTTGGTGTAGTGGTTAAGGCACCAGGCTAGAAATTGGGAGACCGTGAGTTCTAGTCCTGCCCTAGGCACAAAGCCAGCTGGGTGACCTTGGGCCAGTCACTCTCTAGCAGCCCTAGGAAGGAGGCAATGGCAAACCACCTCCAAAATCTTGTGAAGAAAACTGCAGGGACTTATCCAGACAGTTGCCAGGAGTCAAGACTGACTTGAAGGGGGGGGAAAAAGTTATTTTTCCGCCCTTTTTTTTTCTATCCTGAACTGTAGTTCCCTCTTTCCCTTATTACCATAACAATGACCAGCTATGGCTCGATTTTCCTCCTGAGATAAGATAGGTGCAAATTAGGAGTTAAGAAGGTTTGCCTTCTCAGCATGGCCAGTTCACCACTTTTCTCCTCACAACAGACCTACATCCTCTTTGGCTTTCTAACCTAATCAAAAAATCTTTTGATGTTGCTGTTGTTTTTGATATCTTTTGCAAGCCTCAGCTTAATTAGATATCACTTGTAGGTGAAGGGAAGCTATATGGTTTACGTATCTGCTGTATGAGAGCAAAAGTAATAAGCGGCTTGCCCATTCATATGCTGCTCCTGGCTATCCCAAAGGCATCTGTTATTAGGATATTCTCATGGGAAGGAAAGCAAATCGCTTATCTCCAAACAGTTATGGCTGCAGAAGTCAGGCCACCTGCATTTGGTCTTTTAGTTTGCACTTACAGTATACTGCTATTTACTGCCACCTATTGGCGTCTGCATGTTAGTTACCTAAGGGGAGGTGCATAGTGTCAGTAAATTGTGGGTGGTTGTATGCCTCACTGTTAGCAGGATTTTAGTCATCGTGTAATCAGTTTTATAGGTTATGTAGTTGTAACTAATAACTAAGTAGTGTACCTCTTCTCTCAGAGTTTTTTTGGCTAGAGACTTTGTTGAACCTGTGTATTGGATAAGTCTTGGATGCCATATATATGAGAAGAAGTGATTTTTTCTATGTTTTGCATGGAACTTGTATTTTATGTAGTTTTATTTTTCTCAGTAAACAACCAGATATGTTTTATACCTTCTGGCTGGATTCATTTGGAGAACAAGATAAGGACATTGCGTTCTTTACATCTCTCTAACGCTGGTGTGTATTTTTTTGGTGTGGAATGTGGTTATATCTGCACTCTGCCTAACACCTGTATTGCCCAGTAGACAATGACCCAGTAGACCTTGTCTTTTCTTGACTGGTGGTAAGTAAAGCAAGTGGAGCAATTTAATTGCAGTCACATTTATTTGCAGTTTCTATACACATTTCCTAGATAATCAGACTTTTCTGACACATTTTAGAGAGGGGGTTCACAATGAAACTGTCACTGTTTTACTAAAAATAAATACAAGACTTAAAGTGTTGCACAGTTCTAAAATATACAAACTGGCTTGGTTTTAATGTAAACTTTGAAAACATTTTACAAAAGAAACAATTTTTGCAACAATTTAAAAAGTTTGTATTTACAAATATTACAAAAATACAAAATGGATGCAAGTCCATAAACCATTGTCTTTTCTGCCAGCATGCACTGGTGCTAGTACCAAAATAGTTACACTGTAACCTTCTTAATTAGTTTTTAAACTTTTAAGTCATAACCTATGTATTTCTTTAAATCTGCCACAATTGCAGCAAATGCACTCTTATCAGGGTGGCCTTTGGCAAATGCAAACATATGCTTTGTTTCTACAATTAATCGATACTCTATGCTGCCGTAATATTACAAAAGAAAAAAATACGTTAGCAAATGAACAACTGCATAACTTCAAAACTTATTCTTGAAACTTCAGTGCAAACAACAGGATTGCAAGTGAGAATTATGGTTCGTAAGATAGAAATGTTTCCACATTTATTCTCTGTTTCAAGATGAGATGTTAACTTTTGTTTCTTTGGAGGTTCTGAAGACATACTACTTGTGCAGCACAACCTTATAAACATTTACATATATCCCATTGCATTCAGTGAAGCTTACGCCTAGGTAATTGTAGTCTTTGATCATTTTTTATCTGCACACTATATCAGCAGAAGCTGCTCACATTAAGTTAAATGGAGGGCAATATTGTGCTTCTCCCTGATTCACTGGGGGCATCAGAACTTCAGATGCCTACAACAGAGTTCTCAATCTGAGTGAGCAAATAATAACAAAAATAGTTTTTTTAAAAGTGGATTTATAATCCAACTTAATTTGGGCTTTAATTTTATAAATAGAAAATAGAAATGCTTTGTTATAGATTTCTGTGTAAACAAAGTAAGTAGTTCTGATAGTTTTGTGAGCATTACTTAGAATTGGTTCACTGCCTTCTCATTCAAATTGTATGCTTATGTGTAGTAAGTCTGAAACGTTTATATAGAATCATTGAATATCCTGGAACATAGCTGATAATTGCATACATTGCCTGGATGAAACTTATAAGGCTTACATATTGAACAAACCAAATCAACTTTTAATATGCTTTATATAGCATTTTTATTGAATGGATTTGGCATTCTGATCTTAAATTAGAATAGTACTGAATTTGCCTGTAACATTAAAGCACTGTAATTGATACTATCTCACTTCAGCACCAAGATATATAATCAGCCTTGAATCAGGCAGTAAAGCAGCTCGTCAATATTCTTAATGAAAGTTGTGCCTTCCGTACCAATTGTATGATTTCTTTAAAAAGCTACATTAATCTTGCTCACTCTCTAACATATTCTCTTTCACTGGCTTTCTGACAACTTACGACAGGTTGCCTGTTAGCTACAATTGCCACAAGTTAATATTCTCTTTATTCATTTGTTTGTTAGATTTCTACCCGGCCTTTCAGCTAGGAGCTCAAGGCATTGTACACCGTACTTCCAGAGAGGTGGGACTGAGAGAAACTGATCAGCCCAAAGTCAGCCAATGAGCTACCATAACTGAGGAATAATTAGAACTTTGGTCTCCCTGGTCCTAACCCAACACCTTAACCACTCTACCACACTGTTTTTCCGATACTAATTCAGCTCTTTCATTCAAATATTGTCTCCTAACTGCCTAGCTTTTATACATGATCCCAGATTACTATCATAGTTTATCACGACATACTGGCTCACCTATGCAAATAAGTCCAACTAAATACTTTGCCTATGTGGCAAATCTTAGAATTGAGCAAGCACCCTGTTCTCATATCTCTTTCTACACACATGCTAACCATTCTTTTATTTTGTCCCCATACTGGAGGATTTTAAATATAAAATAGTACTGTACATTTTTGTCAATCTGTTACAAAGGAAAAATTACAGTTACTTTTGAATGTATGTAATCATTTGTTCAACATTTAAGGTTAATGTTCCTACTGCTCATAAGATAATTTTATCTTATTATGAGCATTGTAAGAAATAATCCTCCCCCGATTTTCACTTTTCCTAGATTCCTACAAGAATTTTCTTCTGCTTGAAGCCACCTTCCCCATAGACCTACTAGTGACTACCTACTTAAATCAGATACTGCACTCAGTCTGAACATGACAATACATTTCATCTCAAAATCATTTCTATACTAAACCTTCCTTTCTGAATTCTGCTTTAATTAGTTCTCTAGTTTGATGAACTGCATTTTACAAACCTGATTCAAATAATTCATTTTAGAGCAGGTTACACATGGCAAACTGATGTGATATGTCTCGGGAAAAGATTGTATTTGACTGATTTTTCAAAATCCCAATTGCACTTTGATCCATCAGCATGGTTTTGTTTTTGGTCTTCTGACAACAAACTTCGAGCAACTTCAAGTAATCCAGCGTTTCCCTGCTTTCATTTATTCAAAATATTTGCTCTAATTTCTTCTGCACTCCACCCACTGTAGACTCTTGTCTTGGGAAGCATTTCTAGTAAAATCATGACAGAAAGAAACTGAGCAGTATGAACCAGAGACTTTCCCTATTCCATGTTTAGTAAGATGTATAAAGAATGCATACATATGTCTAGTTCTTAGTAATTTTTTTTCACAGTGTCATTTTCATAAATATTTAGGTAGGACGAATGTTGTCCACACAAAGCTTCACTGAAAAATTATTGTACAGTTTATTCATGAATCAATAGCATTTGTTGCATGCTTAATACTTACTTAGCTGTGGACATGAAATTAATTTTGTTTTATTTATCAGAGCATTGCTAAGTTTCCCAACAATCTAGCTGTAATAGTAGTATGAAACAATTATAATCACTGGCCATATTAAGTGCCAAATATCACAGAAAAAGCTAGATACCTAACATTTTTCTTAAAAGAAGGTTTTTTAAAAATTTTTGTTTCTGCTGTCCTTTTTAAGTGTGTTTTTCATCCCAAACACCAATGCTATTAATTATGGTGGCACTATAGCTCTCATATCTGTTCTTTGGATATGGCTTCCCCTAAGAACTCTGGGAATTGTAGTTCTGTGTTAGAACTGAGAAATTATATAATCTACAAGATGATGAACAAAGTGTTATGCCATTATCACAAGAGTTAGAAAGCAATGCATTTTTATTGTTCTTCCATAGTTTGCACATATTAATCACACTATTTAATCACCTTTGTAGCGGACATAACTTTCTTCCAAGGAGCTTTCCAATTTTATCCTCACAGTAAACCTGTGAAACAGATAAAAATTATGGATACACGATTGATAAGCTGAGAACTGAATGCAGAGCTCCTGGTTGTCTGCAGTGGTTGACACAGATAATGAGCCAAACCTCCAGATACCCAGAGCAAGTTCTAGCTATTATGGAATGAACAGTTTAAGGCAAAGTGTGTAGATGTTACTGATAATTCACAGTCGCTGTTTAAAGAAGAAACTTCCTGATTAAACGTTTGTAAAGGGTTGCTAGCCTATAGAACACAACTCAGAAATCTAGGTTTTGGTACCCCTATGATAGTAAAGCAGCAGTAAAGAAAGGAGTTCATGGTCTAAATGGGATTTTGTTTTATCGTTTTTTAAAAAGTAACTTATTTTTCCTGAGTTTGTAAAAACTTAACAAATTTACTCTCCTAATGCAAATAAAATTCATCATTATAAGCATATTGCAGTGGGTGACTGCAGCTGGGATACTGTAATGCAGGGTTCCTCAACCTTGGCAACTTTAAGACGGTTGAATAACCCTGCTGTAATGGATGGCATGAGCGGGGAAGATTCTGGAATGGAGGTTCAAGGTTGTCAGGAGGGAGGGGAGACACTCCAGACGCCTCCTCAGCCCGCAACAAGAGTGTGGGAAGACGAAGAGGAGGAGGCTAGCTCCTCCCTAGAGTCTCACAGGATATATCCACTAGTTGCTTTAGCATAGGTTTAGTCTGGCGAGATTCTCTGTGTTAGGTGAAAGCTAATAAAGAAGCTGTTCTGGACTGGACTGTCTCTTTGCTGTTCTTGGGCTGGGCCTGGCAGATACTACACCAGCTTTGGAAAGAGTTGTCATATGCAGTGTACTATGTGGTATAATGCTACTATCCTGTCATGGTGATTTTTGATGATGAGAATGGCCATCATGCAATTCAATACGAGTTTGAGGGGTAAAACCAGTGATGGTTTGATTTCCAGGTTAAAAAAAACCCAGCAAATGGACATCAGGTCTATCAGCTGAGAAATAAATGGAAGGCAAATTGTTTACCTGAATAAAAAAGTCTGAACTTCAATAATATTTGCTAAATTACAGTGTTGAGGATTACAGTCTAACAGTACAATTCTAAATATATTTATTCAGAATAAGGCTGACTTATTTTAACAGGTTCATAAGATCGCAGAGTACATTAATTAAAATGGAATAAATGGGATACAAGTATAGCATGGGATTCTGTTACTCATGGCTCAAACTTTAATTTAGTGGTAAACATATACAGAAACAATATTGAAAAGATAGATTCTCAATCTCTGAGCCATCCCAAAAATGTCACTTTAAAAGATTTTCTCTTAGGATAATGCCAATATATGGAAGTATTTTATCAGGTTTTATCCGTCAATTTCTCCTATTTGGTGTGTGTGTGTGTGTGTGTGTGTGTGTTTGTCTGTCTGTCTATCTATCTATCTATCTATCTATCTATCTATCTATCTATCTATCTATCTTTATCTCTGTGATCTATTTTACTATTTCTTAAAATTCACTTTTCTATTCAGATTTGGACAACTAAATGCTAGTTTCACTCATAAGTTGATTTTTAAGGCAGATCTTTGCATTTATTTTTAATACTTTGTATTTTGCTAATACCCTATTGCTTATTCAATCTCATTTTCCCTCTATTTCATTTTTTTCTTGTATTGCTCTTGCTTATAGCATTTGTTACAAATGAATTTTTGGTTGTCTATTTACCTTATTTTAAAACTTTCCATTCCTCTTTTTTAAACCTATAACTATTAATATGAGTTTTAGAATCTTTTTCTAGATTTCCTTTAATATTCCTACTTCAGTAGTTTTTATGTAGTCCACATGTTCAGTGCAGTACCTTGTTTATGGGCACTCAACAAATAACATAGTTATTACAATCATTCTGCAGCAATAGCTGAGAAGACTAGCCAACACAAGGATTTCCTCAGAGAACAGCAGATGCCGGTGCATTCACATGTAAACAAGAGGAGAGTGACAAGAGAGGATATTGAATGAAGAAATGGCCATGGAAACAGACTTTAGAGAACTTTAAAATGGGTTTAAGTGATGAGTGAAGAACTCAACTGAAGGAGTGGTATACCAACAAAACTTTCACATAACTACACTTCTCAGAATTCTTAATGGAGGGAGAAGCCAGAGCAGAAAATCTGGTTTATAAACATTGTGTACTTGTAGTGTTTGTCAATTAGCCTCTTTTCACAAATTGCATTTTAAAATTAGCTTGCTTGGAATGACATTTTCAAACAAAAACAGATATTACTTAATTTCATCGTTTTTATTAATAGGATTTCCACTAATTCAAGTGTTAAATTCATGTTAGAGGCTTTAATTATTTAACAGTGGTAGTGGTTGATATGTAAATAATGTTGATCTGAAAATTGTATTCACAGAATACAGCCATTATCTTTATCCTTTTTTGTCATTTAACAAGATAGTTTTCATTTGCCACCCACCACATTTTTCTCTGTAATAATTCTATTTACAATCACTTATCAAAAATACAGATATGTACATCTGTTTTGTCCATTCTATTTTGTTTCAATTCATTTTAATGTAAAAAAATACTAATTCCTCACCAATTTTATGTTTTACCACCCCTCGGGAAGCAAAACAGTCATGTAATGTCTCTGGAGAGAAAGAAGAAATATAGAAAACTGGATAAATTTACACTGATGGTGGAAAGAAGAGACGAGAGAGAAAAAAAGAAAATTAAAGGTTGACAATATATTTCTACTCATAGAAAATGTGATGTAATAAATACCTACAGATCATTTAATTCCATCTTTTAGCAATCTTTAACATTTTCAAGCATCACATATTGCCCTGTAAGGTATTTGACTGCTACAGAATTGGCTTTTTATAGTCAAATGATCTCAGCAAATGCGGAGTTCCCCCATTTAACAGTCAGAACTGTGCTCAGGCCCTTAGGCAACTTAGGTTGAACTTTGAGATGATCGATCATCATGTGGGCTCCCATCAGAATTCTCAGTTTCCCCTTCTGAAATGGCTTGCATTGGGGTGTTATACAATCTGCAGCGGACACTGTATCGGCTACTGCTTGCAGCAGGAGGTGCTCGTGATCGTCCTACACGTGAAGATGCTGATGTAGGAAAGCTTTTCGAAGAGAACCCTTCTGCATTTATCCTTGGGGGACAAGGAGAGAGAGGAGCTAATGCCTCGGCACTTGATGAGGCTTGGAAGGACTCATCTGCATTTTGAAGAGTATCCCCAATTAGTTCTCCAGGAGATTTGGGAGAAATAGGACTCTTTAGTATCTCAGTGGCTGACATCCTGTAGCTAGAATCTGACCGACTGCCTTTTTTCAAGAGCAGTAATTTAAATTCCTCATTCGATGTGCTGGACTTTTTGGCATTCCGATAAATAAGTCCAGGAGACCTCTGGCTGCATGCTGGGCTTCCCGCACTGGTGGTGAGGGGAGTATTAGTTGCGGGTGAGGTGCTACTGACAGAAGACACACTATTACTACTAGCTGAAGATTTCAGTCTGTTCCTTGAAGAAAGGTCTCCAGAATCCTTTCTTCCAAGCACTTTCCTTTTTGACCTATTATGAAAAGAATTGTATTCAATATTCACAGTCTTGGAACACTGTCATATATATATGCGCATATATATATATATATATATATATATATGCGCATATATATATGCACAAGATTAGCAATTAAACAATATGTTCTCCAATTAAAACTAGAATATAAAAATATTATCAGTTTATTGCTATATGTGTTTTTTTCATAGTAAAAGCAAATATAACTAGAATAAAATGTACTGCCTCAGAAACTCCATCTTTGAAAGATAATTTCAGCTCATGATGGCCATCTTTAAAAAAATTCTAGTACAGATTTGGGAATTATATATTCAATAAATGGATTCAAAGGAACTGGATTTACAGTTCCATGATAAGTTCCTTCTCAGTACAGACCTTCTGAAAATTATGGTTCTAGTTCAAAAATAATGGACCCCATATGCCATATTAGGTTGATGTGAATTTATCTAATTATACATAATCAAGTTTGATACAATTGTAAGTTATATGATATGGCATTGGGGTCCACTGCCTAGGTCCAGAAGCTTAAATTAGATCTCATTGTAGAAGTTCCCTACTGCACTATTAATAGGTATAAAATTGAGGGTTCTACCTTCCAGATGTTAGAGGTGGCCATATTATCTGAGTTTGGACGGGCAAATGGAAAAAGTGGGGGAAAAGACCAGGGCTGGTGAAATGGAATTTGGTTATATAGTGGTTTCCTCCCCATTCCCTGTCCCTGGCTGATTTAGGAAATACTGCAAAGCAATAAAAAATAGCTTGGGCCAGGACAAACTGGTGCCAGTAATACATGGCAGTTGTGATAGGGCAATTATGATAACATAGCTGGATCACTAAAATCACATGATTTTTAAAAAAATGTCAAATCTCTCAAGGTCACTAGCTTGAGAGAATCTGGTGTCCTTATATGAGTACAAATGTTTATGGTGTGGCTAGATCAAAGACCTCTTGACATCTAATTGCTGATACTGCCATGCAGGAAAAACAATCTGAAGTTGCAAAAACAGAATTACAGTGGGAACATGGAATATAAGAAGCATGAACATAGAAAGCTTAACACAATGAGAGACAAATGAATTAACTACACATTGACATCTTAGGCATCAGCTAATAATAATGGACTGAAATTGGCCACTTTCAGTCAGAAGATCTTACTGTTTATTGCTACATGAAGAACAAAGAAGGAACAGCATTGCTTTAAAAGTCAGGAAAGATATAGCAAAGACAGTAATTGCGTGCAATACAGTCAATGAATGAATAATATCAATTAGACTTCATGGAAAACCCTTTACTGTGACAGTTATCCAAGTTTATGCTCCAACTACTGATGTAAAAGAAGAGGAAGTTGATGAGATTTATGCTCATGTTCAAACTGAAATTGATAGAAAATGCAAGTAATGTGTATTGCTTGTAGTTGGAGACTGAAATGTCAATGTTGTAAATAGTAAGGAGAAAAGTGTAGTTGGACTATATAGCATAAGAAACAGAAATGAAGCAGAAGAACAACATCAGTTTTTGCCAGTCCAATGATTTCTTCATTGCTATCATAGTCTTCAACCAAAAAATTGCCAATATGCATAGACCTCACCAGATGGAGTAGACAGAAATCAAATTGACTATATTATTGGTAAAAGGAGCTAGAAAAGCTCAGTTAATACAGCAAAGACATGGCCACAGGAAATATGAGAAACAACAGCAGAATCAGTAAAGATTCTAACTATGCCAGCAAATTTGGAGAATGACATAGCGGCCAGCAGATTGGAAGAAGTGAGTCTACATATCAATATCAAAGAAAAGAAACTTAACAGATTGTGCAAACTATTGTACAATATCCTAAATTTCACATGATTGTGAAATAATAAATAATAATGCTTAAGATCATCCAACACAGATTAGAACCCTACACGGAACAGGAGATGCCATATGTTCAAGCTGACTTTAGAAAAGGCCAAGAAACAAGAGACATTATTGCTGATGCATGCTAGATAATTGAGAAAGTCAAAGAATACCAAAAAGAAGTCAATATGTACTTCATTGAGACACTGAGGGGCTTTAAATGTTTTGACTATATCAAGCTGTGGAATGTTCTTAGCAAAATTGGAATTCCAGAACATCTCATTGTCCTCCTACATAGGAGAGGAAGCCATAGTCTGTATAGAACATGGTGAGATGGGAGACAGATCATCCTGGAGGAGGTCTATCCACGTGGTTGGTCAGAGTTGACACCAACTTGATGGCACATAATCAATCAATCAATCAATCAATCAATCAATCAATCAATCAATCAAAGATTTCAGATAAAATTTCATGCATTAAACTTGTATCCCTGCTTTATTGGAGTGGGAAACAATTTCTCTGATATTTTCTTCAGTTTATTCCTGAAAAAAACAATACTTTGTTCTTCCTTTGTAGAGATATTTGTGTTTGGCACAATCTCTTCATAGCATTTGTAAAATAGAATTTCTTCAATAGTGACTTCAGGCAGGGTTTGTACTGCTTGTACCCTTTCCCAAGCAATGTTGTGTATGCATTCACACAACTCCAGTGTGGTCTTCAAATAACTGATCACATGCAGGGAAGAACAAAGAGTAGCAGAAGGAGCAGCTTATCCTCTAGCAAACTTGAAATTCAGCCACTTTCTGTTTCCTCCCCCAACTGTTACTTTCAAGTTAGCATCCTATTCCTTCCCTTTGCTCCTAATATAGTTTTTAATTAAAAAAATAATAAAAGGGGTAATTAATTATGAATGACAGTTTAAAAAATGTAAACAAGTTGCATCATGATCTATGCTTTCACTTGTTCCAATTAACTTTTATACTGAGTTTGAATAAGGCAATTTTGATGGGCCTCAACAAAACAGTGATTCCTCTTGGGAAGAAACAATCAGTTTTGATAAGGTGATTCATGGAGTCTTGTAGCTTCAACTGGCACTTGCGGTAGGGAAAAATGAGATGGGAACATGGCCACGGCTTTCACAAAGCAGCTTCTAGGGGGCATTGCATCTAAGTTTTCATTGAAGCAAAGTACTTGTCTGATGGTCTGCACTTTCCTACTTTAAACTATAGAAATACTTAGACTGGCCTGGACTGACAAACCTAGTTTCTGAAACAAATACTTTATCACCCTTATGTTGAATAAATTGTTATTACTACAATAAAAAGTACAGTTTCCAGTTATGGCAACATTAACTTACCGGTGAATTACTGCAAACAGATCCTCTGTTGTTCGCGGTTTATTTGGAGACACCAAAAACTCTTCTGCTTCAGTTTGAGAATCCTCACTTAAGGGTGAGATTATAGAATCATCACTCACAGAAGATTCTTCAAAACAAAAAAGAAAACTGCTGAGAATCAGGCACCAAAACTTGATTACGTAGTCTTTTTAATTAATGGAATTCCTTGTATCAAAATCTAGGCTAAATATTGGGGAAGTTGTTAAATTAATATTAGTGATAAAGAGCTCTTTTTGTAGCTGAAAATTAAAAGGAATTGCAGATTTATGTATAAACATATACAGGTAGTCCTCGACTTACGACAGCATTTGGGACTGGAATTTCTGTCGCTAAGCGATGTGGTTGTAAAGCGCGACTGCATTGCTTAGTGACTGCAATCCCTGAAGTTCTAGTTGCTGTCATTAACCGAATCCCACAGTGGTTAGGCAAGGCAACTTCCTGCCAGCTTTCCACACCAAAGTCAGTGGAGAAGTTAGCAGGAAGTTTCAAGTCCCAGGCCAGTAGGCAAGTAAGTGGCTGCTGCCAGGTTGGAGAGAGAATGAAGGGGTGCGCAAGAGGTGCAGCGAGGGTTGGGGAGTGTGCATGAGCTTGCGAGGGGGTGTGCAAGAGGTGTGGCGTGGGACAGGGAGGGTGCACAAGAAGCGCAGTGCAGGTTGGGGAGGGTGCATGAGGATGTGACGGGGTGCATGAGAGGTGTGGCATGGGTTGGGGAGAGTGTGTGAGGGTGTGGTGAGGGTCAGGTATGCGAGGGAGTAATGAGGGTTGAGGAGGGTGTGCGAGGATGCAGCATGGACCGGGGAGGGTGCAGCACAAGTTGGGGAGAGTGCGCAAAGGGCCAGCGTGGCATGAGCTCAGAGGGGCTGGGGGAAGATGCGCAGGTGGTGGAGACTTGCCCCAGCAACTTGCGACCTTCCCTGCTGGCTTCCTCACTGACTTTCTGGGAAAGCTGGCAGGGAAAGTTACAAATGGCAATCATGTGATTGTGGAGTGCTGCAACTGGTTGTGAGTGCGAACTGGTTGCCAAGCACCCAGACTGCAATCATGTGACTGCGGGAGTGCTGGGACAGCTGGAATTCTGAGGACCGGTCATAACCACCATTCATTCAGAGCCATTGTAACTTTGAACAGTTGCTGAATGAATGGTCATAGGTCAAGGACTACCTGTTTATTTCTTCAAAGGATCATACATTTATAGCTGCAATATGCTAGGTTCCACTGAAATTAATGGAACTCTGCAAATTATCCATTAATACAGTCAAGTAACAACATGATCTCTAGCATTAAGTGCTATCTCATTAGTAACACAGGAATAATCAAGAACTAACCTTTTAGGGTATCATCTTCTGTAGTTCCTTGTATCTCAGCTGCTCTGCTATCACTGTCATCTGAGGCACTTTTGGTTGGAATACCTGACACAATATCATTTTCCTGCTCAGAGCATTTTTCACTGAGTGAATCTATATTTGAGATCTCTGGTTCATAAGTGATATTCTCAGGCACTTTGTCATCATGTTGGCTTAGATCAAGCTGATGCTTTAGCTGATAACAAGTAACTGCTCCCCAAGTTAAGGAGTCAGACTGGGGAATATCTTCATTTAGTGGTTCATATTTCAACTTTTGTTCACAGTGTGCAGGCAATTCATATGGAAACTGCACGGGGTCAAGACTCTTATCCTGTTCTGACCCACAAGTAATTATTTTCCCTTCAAGATTGCTTGAAAGAACTGTTGTGCCTTGTGGAAATTGTTCAACAGAAGCCCCACAGGCTTTATTAGTTGTACTCTCTAGTAAAATTTCATGTACTGAATGTATTTGATCTGGTACACTTTTAGCTGCTGGAGCACCCTCCTCTAATGAGCTTAGATTCTCTTGACAGGTATTTTTTTCACTAAAGGTTAAACTATTTTCTGTTTCTAGTTGTTCTGGGCTTATCTGTACTGGAGAGGGATTGATATAGGACACTATGGCATCTTCTATGAAGTACTGATGTGACATTTGTTTCTTATTTACACGTGGTTTCATTTTACATGAAGAAATAGCAGTTACTAAACTGTGTTCTTGAATGTGTAGAAAGTCTGGATTGTCTTTCTGTTTAATTTCTTCAGGCTTATTAATTGATCGTAGATGTACTGACTTCAGCACTGAAGGTGTAATAGCAAGAGCTGGTGAGGAATTAGAATTCAGTGCTTCTTCGATTATATTTGATTTATTATTATTAAAAGCATGTAGCTGGGGTCTATGAGCATATGGTTTAATCAAGACATTATGAAGAGCACTTAGGTCAAGATGAGTAGGAGGTATAACTGGAAGTTCTAAGTCTTTGTTTAAAGATAAGTTGCCATCTTTAGAAGAAGATTGTTGTAATGAGGATTTCCTTTCTGGTACTTTTGGCTTTCTTTTACTCCCTCCTGGGGATAGGGGACTAGAAAAAAATGCTGTTGGAAATGATGATGTTGGGGTTTCTGACTGACTGGAATATCCACTTGAGGGAGAAGCTAAACCCGCCAGTTTTTCTGGGGAAGCCAACTTAAACTCATTCTCAACTGAAGGCAGAGAAGGAGTGGTGGCTCTTGATCCAGACTGTGATGTTTGAGATTCAGAACTTTCTGGTGACTTTATGCATTCTATGACCGTGGTACCCGTAGCAGTGCTTGAATTAGATAAAGACCTATAGGGATCATTAGATTTCAAGTCATTTAGAAGCCAGAGATCTGCATAGTGAGATTGTTCAGCACCTTCATCTTTAAATGATGCAATATCCATGGTATCAAATGGGAGGCCTTTTACATCACTCTCATCCTGATTATCCCAGGACTGTTTCTGTTTACTTGGCAGGTTAGCATTTTCTACTCTTGAAGGTGTGTTTGCAAACTCAAGGGGCAGCTTCATTTCCCTGGAAGCATGAGGCATGTGCTGCTGCCCACTAGTTATCTTTGGTTCTTTCTTCTCAGAAATATCTGTTCTGCTGTCAGATTTCCTTAAAGATGAACTGCGTTTTGGTGGGGCTGGCTTCGCCTTTGGTTTCTTTAGAGAGATGCTCGGTTTTCCTTGCTTCCTATGATCTATATAATCCTGCCAATTGCAGTGAGCAAGATTGGAAGCAAAACTTGTATTCTGGCCATTCTCAGAGCCCACAGCTGCATAGTTACAAATATAACTTTTATTTCCTTTGAGTCCGCAGTCAAAGTGCATGGAGGTATAGTAGCCTTCAGTATCAACTGAAAAATGTGAGCTAGTGTCTGCTTTATCAGATGGAGTCTTCTCTACAAAACTATCATAAGTGGCCATGCTTGTAAAACTTGGACAGCCCAGACTATCGGTCTTGGGGTGTTCAGGGCTGAAATCTTGATGGCAGGATGCATCATGATGATGATGCAAATAATTCCATTCACTGTCACTTGTATTGCTGTTATTAGGGTCATCTAGTAGATCAGTAACAGTGGAAGTGAAAGAACTTGCCCTGTGGCCTCTAATTTTATCTATCTGTTCACTGTAGTGTTCAGTTATGAAAATACTTGAATCTTCATTGGCATTAGGGGCAATGTTCAATGATAATTCTGAATCACAGTGTGAAGAACCTGTCAATGGAGGTGAGGCAGCAGGAGGAATTGTTTCTGATGTTTGGGAAGGACATGTTGAGCTACTTCCACTCCAGTTTCCACTAGATGATTGATGATCATCTTTCTGGTCCATGTGACTGCTGAGAAGAACCCCAGCTGTGGAGATAGAGTGAATTGGACTTCCAAAGGTATCAGAGTTTGATGAAATATCACAACTTCCAGAATCTACCATCCTTGATAACCTTGACCTCCCTCTTTCATTTGAGTTATGATCTGGACTATGAAGATGCTGAGAACAAGATAAGCCCCTGGGATGATGTTCCTGTGAACAGTGGTTATTAATGGCATCCTTGCTCTTTGTGGAGATTCGTTCTTGGTTTGTTAAAAAGTGTTCTGCTTCATATGCTGACATTTTGGCACCAGTGTTGTGGTCTTTTTCATTGGTTCTAGCACCTTCACGAGGAAGACTCCTTGATCGAACACGATTGCTCATTGATGTAAACATAGAGTCACCATTATCTGTCAGCACCAATATGTTACCAGCTGAATGAGATAGAGAAGCTACTGCACTCTGACCCCTCTGAGCTCGTATTCTTCTCCGGGATGGAGCAGCAATGAGAATATCTTCTGTTTGGCACTCAGAGTCTCTGGTACCTGATCTCCTGTTGATGTTATTAGAGAAGTCTGGATTTGCATGCACAATGACATTCCGTTCTCTTGCTACTGGTGATTCATCAGAATCTAGGATATATACATAAAACTTTGTGAGACATCACAGCTTTCCATTAGCTAACAAGCTATGACATTAACATTGGCCTAAAAAGTTCACAGGGTAGGTTTTAGTTTTATAAAGAAGAATTAAAATAAAAATAGTTGCTCCTTCACACTTGATGTTTCACATAACAATGCTTAACATTACCAAGGATGATCCTTACTGTAGAAGAAAAACTAATCTGGACAGAGGATTCAGTGGGGAGAAGGAATATTTAATGTATGACTGCAATTCTCCCAAGTGGTGTTTTCTCTGCAGACATGAAATGCATATTTGCAAGGGAATAATCATATCAACTGCATCTGAAATCTAAGGAGCTGGCTGGTTTTATGCCACTCTGATCTTTCTATTGTTGCCATAATAGAAGCATACTGAGTCTTTCACATGACAAGTTTAAATGACTTTAAGCTAGTTACTACTGGGATACTTCAGTGTAAGAAAAAACTAAGTGAGCTTGTCTAATTGAATGAACTTGATAGTTAGCAATTAAGAGGAAAAAGTTAAAAGTTAAAAATGGTGGAAAAAAACTAGTTGATAAAGTTTACAGAACAGATAATATGTGGAGAGTTGTCTGGAATAGATCTTCTAAATGAATTAGTCTGTGACAACTTACCAGCACATCACAGGGAAACATTTGTTAGGTTTTACAAGAAAAAATAATTTAAGCTACTTACTTTTCACGTACAAAGCAAACTAAAAGAACAAAATTCTACAGAAATCAGGTAAGATTTTATTTAGACCATGCGGGCTGGATGTATATCTGCACTACTGAGGGAAGCCCACAAACCATGTAAGTGAAGCTCCTTGCGCTCAGTCTGTAAGGAGCAATATAGACGGGTGGCAATATTCACAAAAAAGATGAAACAAATAAACCATACCAAATGCATAATACTTGAAGCTACAATCAGTAGTTTGGAAAACGGTTGAGAAAGCAGGCTAGAGTCGCATTAAGGCAGTACTTCGGCTCTCTAGGCAAGATTTTATTTATACTCCACCTATTTCTTGTTGGACTCTTCTGGGGATGCCAGAGATGGTCTTTCTCCTCCTCAGTTTCCGTCTTCGCTGCAGTACGGATTGTGAGTGAACAAGCGAGCAGCGAATACTAGCCTCTCGGTCAAAACCAACTCCTGCAATCCATAAATAGGTGACATTAGCTTTTAGAAACAATGGTTCTGACTGGAAGACTGCAGAGGGTCTAGTAAACATTTCAGATTATGCCTGAAAATAAGTAGAAGACAGACTTCACAATTCTGAAAAATGTTTTTTTCATATACCACAGCTTACCCACATTGCTAAAGCTCACAAAAGAGAGAAGGAAGTGAAAGGAATGGGAAGAAATTAGCTACTCTCCTTGTAAGGACTATTTACTGAACTGTTTTTCAAGATTATTATGTTCTGGAGGCACTGATATGTATCAAATGAAAATTAGCATTCTGGAGGATGATAAAAATCAGCTGTAAATTACTAAAAAAAGAAAAAAAGAAAGAAAGATTCTATGCATTGCAGGTGTGTTGTGGGGAGGTTAAGATACTAAGACAAATCCAAATGATTTTTGTATTTTCTGTATGTCAGTCCATATAAAATATCATTCAGACTGATGTTATATCTGAATCTTGAGATTGCTTTCTTGGTACAGACAAAATAAACAAGTTATCCAAATATTTTGCCTCCAACTGGCAGAGGGTTTCTAAAGCACCAGGCAGGATTTATTTGCCACCTGGTTTTTAGATGTGAAGATGGTTGAAACTGAAGTTGGAACCATCTGAATGCAAAGCATGTGATGCCTCACTGAAGTGGAATTTAATTTTCTACCAAATGCTTCCTCCTCCCATTGATGACATGGAGAGAGTCCTGATTCCATTTGTTCATAAACTTGGCAAGACTATTTTCTAAACAAATATATCACAGCCTTATCTCAGCACTAACGAACTCATGGTGTAATTTGAAAGACCACCAGATGAACAGAAGTAGGGTAAAAAAAAACAGTGATAAAACAACCCCATTTTTAATCCAAACATTTATACTCTCAGTATCAATCAGAGTAGTAACCGGATGGACTGGGTGCCAGTGCGCATTATTTGATTGGTGTATTCTGAAATGTTTTATTATTAGTTATCGATTTATGCTTTTAACTATAACCTGCCAGGAATCAATTTGGAGCACAGCCATCTGTTAGGGACTGGGGGGGGGGCAAGAAGTGACAAAATGCACACAAGTATCATGACTTATGATACAAGTACATAATGGTGGGGTTTGCATCACAATATAATTGCATATATCATTGTACATCATCATTTTTATATCACTGTGACTTACTGAAGATGCCACTGTTTTGGAGTTCAATGGTATAGAAAACTCTAAAAAAATAAATTACTGTGTACTGACATACACAGTAATTGTGGTGGTAGGTTTATAATAATAGCTTAAGTTGTACAAGTATTCCCACTAAAACCTGATATATTACAAAGATATACTAAACCAGAAAAACATTTAATGCATTGTGTAGTTAAAATGGTAAGCTGAAGGTAATTAGAGAGTACATAAAAGCACTGCAAATAATTCAATGTGGCATTTTGATCAAGGGCAAAGCATTCAATGGGAACACATTTCCTGAAGCCTTCAAGCAGCTGCAGATGCTTTTGCTGCACAGACTACCCTGACCAAAATGTCTTCTGGATATGGCCAAAAGACACTTCTGTTTCTCTGAAGGAAGTCTCCCTTCAGTGATAGGAACTGATTTCAGCCATGTTGATCTTGGCTTATAAATAATATATTCTTCACTAACAGTATGACTTATAAAACCTGTAGTAACATGTTTAGCACTTTTTTTTCTCCCCTTCCTTTGTAAGTAAGCCTCTCAGATCCATCTTCTGATTACAGAGGGAAATGTCACAGTGAGTCCTAGCTCTCAATCACCAGATCAACGGACCTAATGCTATATGGATACCTCACAGCAGTATTCGTTCTGGTTGGTTTAGGAATTTATTACAGTACTTTCTGTAGCACTGTTTAGCCAAATGTCACACTTGATGAAGCCTACTTGTCCATTTTGGAGTGGGTTGATGAACTACATGGACTGGCTGCCCATGTAGCCATCCTGTAATTTTGTATCAACGGGACCCTCACTCACATGGCTGTTGATATGGTTGGTTTTCTTATTGAGTGGGTATGATAGGATTGGGTAAAAGTTATGTAGCATGGTTTCTTGAAATTTATGGAAGTGTGAATTTACCTTGCAAATTTCATTCATAGGACCACCCTATCTATGTGGAAGTTCCATGAATCACCTCTCATTAGTTCTCCTAATCTTCTGAATGATATCATGACACCAGAAATATTATTTTCTATGTTGTTTTAATTGCAATGTCCCTTATGGGCCTCAGTAGTGGATCTGTTATTGCTCACAGCACCAAGCAGACAGGGAATCAGTTCATTGTGGGTGATGGGTGATGGCAACAGTAAGAAGCCCCTTCATTTCCACAAGACTTTGGGTAAGACCTTGATAAACCTTAAATATATCAAGGTTTCCAGTGGTGGCTTTGATACTTTGAGGAGCTGATTCAGAGGAACACTGAATTCATGAACAAAGTGCCTCTTCAAAGTATTTACATAGATCTAGTGGTTATCACTTGAAAAGCCCAATATCTCTTTAAAAAAAAAGAAGAAGCAGAGGTATGCCCCTTGTTTATTGTTTTTGGCAGGCAACTGAGATATTTTTATGCCACTGGTGGCTATCAATTTTTAAGCAGTGTATTAACTTTGATAGTGGCTATTTTTATTTTTGATTACTTTGTAAAGGTATTATTATTTTTGTACTGTGTAATGATATGGAAACCTTCATGAGCACTCAGAGGCAATACTGTATATAGAGAAACTTTTGAGATCTAAATGGATAGCTTCCTCTACTCTTCATGACAGTTTTATTTTTGGCGTAATGCTCCCTCTCCATGGAATGAGATGAAAGACGAATGAGCCGATACAGCTAATTCAGAGACAGTACTAGACATGGATTACCATTTTGACTTTATATTGTGTGTCTCTTTCTCTTTTTATGACAATCCTAAATGGAAAGTAGATCTCTATATATTATATGTGGATACTGCCTTCTGATAAGTGAAGGGAATTTTAAAATAAATCCTATAAATCAATTAGAATATTACTCCTACACTTTTGGCTTTGAAGCACTATGGAAGGCATTCAAGCAAATGCTAGAATGCTACTAATTTGCTGTAGCACTCATGACAATAACATAAGTTGTTAGTGAGAAATATTTCACTGTTTTAAGGGATATTCCAGCACATAACAAACATGAGTATCACACAGTTGCTGAATACAACTACGCCTTTTTAATCCAATTATATCAACGTCAGTGTCCATGGATAATCACAGTATAGAAGTTTAATGTGAAGTCATTCTCACTGAATGTAATGGGACTCATTCCCGTCTTAGTGGATATCAAACTTAATACTTGTTTCAGAAGCTTTATATTTGCTGTTTGTAAAATCCTACATTTAGAGAGATACTGTGATAAAATAAGTGATAAAATACCTTCAAGTCAACAACAACAACAACAACAAAAGAAGTAAGAGATTTGTACCAGTGACATTGATGGGGATAATGCAAGAGGAAATCACTTGGGCATCTTGCTTCATTTTTTCCTCTGGAGTTGGGAGAGGTAGTGCTTTGCTCCAATTTGTTTGCTTATCCAGTGTAGAAGGTATATTATGTATTGGGTTTTTCGGCCTCTGCCCTAACATGACATCTGTATCTTCTTCCTCAGAAGGGTGGGACTGTAAATAAATACAATCAAAATCAATACCCATGACAAACAACAAGATGGTGAGAATTGGAAGTAAAAAAAGGAAGGAAGAGTTCTTTGGCGCTTATAAGAATTTTTTTTTTCAATGGTCATATAGCAGATACAAAACATATCACCTACTGGAAACATTTAAGGCATCACCGCTTAAGATGGATGATTGTAGTTATCCCCATTATCGGTACCCATCTTTGTTGTCTTGGAAGGGAAGAAGAGAATTGTAAGGCAATGCATCTGGAATGCACTAGCACTGGAAGGCTAATTTCAGAACTGGAGATTAACATAAATTTTTAAGTAGAAGTTTCTAATTCTGTATGCTTATGCTTAGCAGACATCTGGGTTATCTGTATGATCCATGCCATTTCTGCAGCTATATGTACGTTTGAATGTATTCATTTTGTTAAAAATAAGCATCAACAAACATTCATGTCACATTAATTGCATGCAAACTTACAAATGTATACTTAACAATTTACATATGGCTTACAACCATACCTGATCCTGAGTAATATTACTTTAAGCAGCATTGATTTCAGTAGAACTGTAGTATGGCCCTAAGAATTGTTCTCATGAGTTCAACATATTTTGAAAGAAGTACAGGTAGTTTCCAGTTTACAAATGAGTTCCGCTCCCAAGTTCTGTCCTTAAGCCAAATTTGTATGTAAGCCAGAACAGTATTATTGTATAATATTGTATAAGTAATATTGTGTAATTAACTCAAACCATTGTGTATTTAACTCAAATCGTTGTGTATTTAACTCGAATTTTGCTACAATAAGCTCCGTTCTTAACTATGGGTCGTCTGTAACCGGGTGTTCTTAACCTGGGGACTGACTACCTGTACACATAATATTTTAGATTTTTAAAATACCTGATTTAATTTCAAAGCAAAGTCTCTCTGAAATTAACAGAATTGAAACATAGGAGCCCCAAGGTATGCATTTAGAGTCAACTAAAGGGGTGCATTCACTGTGTCCATATAACATACTTAACCATGTCAGGTTATGATCTAGTGGATGTATTCACAAATCCTGAGCTTCAGTAGTGCTAACCCTGGGGTAGTTGTTAGCAGCTGCTGTGGAATACAAACCTGGCTCATTTGATTAATTTACTGTTTACCATATGGTGTTGGACCAGAAAATGGGTTTTTGGTCACCAAGTTAAGTGTGTCATGCGAACACAGCCATCTGATAATAAATATCAGATATCAAAAGGAAAATTAAAAAGTAAAGTTTGAACCAGCACCTTTAGAATATCTAGTAATCATGCAGATGTAATTCAGAACACACAATTTAAACAAGCATAAAAGAGAAAAAGGAATTAAGAGAGACCAACGACCTCAAAGCATAGAATATTTTTTTAAAAAAGAAAGCAGGGCAGTTGTGCTTTCTCGCTTTACTATGTGAGAGTAAAAGATTAGGACAATGTGTGCAAATGTTCACAGAACTGAAAAATGGCAACTACTTGAATGATAAATACATCTTTTCCCAATCTTTAAAGTGTGTATTTTTCATTTAATCTAACATTATACTGTTATATACTGGAAGAAGTCATCATGAAGAGTCTGTTTCTTATCTAATTTTAGTTTTCAGCTTCGGTTCTGATGACTCCTTGATATTTTGCCTTTATGTTTATTTGGAAGCATTTCATTCTTTTAGCTGCCGTTAAAGGGATAAGATTTAATCTGTGCATTTTTAAAATCTGTCAGAGCATTTAAATACTTTTATTTTTTATAACTAAGGACCACAGTCAAATTAACTTTAGTTTATTTTTTTGTAATAAATGTTTTGCCCAACGTTCCTGCTGACGGCACAAAATAGACTCACAATCATTCTTAATCCCCTACGTCTATGCTGAAGGCTGCACTTCACAGCGATTTATGCAAGTTACATCAAGCTACTTTTCTTACCTTGTCAGAAATGGCTGCAAAACTATACACAAAAACATAAAAGGGACCCGTCTTCTTGGAAAATATTTCTGTCCATCTCTGGGTTAGGAAAACACTGCCACTTTCTTTATCTGTTCAGCTTTTGTGCTGTCCCTAGCAGCCATGAATAGTTCATATAAACTACGAGCACAAAAGACTTTGTTTCCTAGGTAACCTCTGAGCGAAAAAAGTTGGTGCATGCAAAAAAAAAAAGCCCCCCCTCCCCAAATAGCCTGCATTAGCTTGCATTTTGTGTCCAATACCTTCCCTGCATAACAATGTCTTTGGACAAAGGGAGTGAAGTGACCTGACCACAATCTCTGACTGTCTGCCAGCAGTGTCTCTTCAGCAAACAATAGCAGTGATAACAGTCCTTTGACTGGGTCCATGCTGTGGCTTTAATATCATTGGACACATTCTAGTAGTTTTTTGAGATTGCCATCTATTTTTTTTCAGCTGCATACAAATTTAGTACAGGCATTTAAAATTAATCAGCAAAAGGAAACTTGCTCATCTACTTTTAAATCTAGTAAAACTTAACACCAAATGGGAGGGGTGAAGAAAAGTTGATGTTCTTTGTCGATAAGAGCATGAAATAAAGACAACAAAATTAGTCAGCCAAAAAGCAGCAGGAAACAGGATTAGGGAGTGAAAGGGACAGATTATATGAGAAGGTTTTATTTAGTGATCTTCCAATACCTTTTTACTCCATGGGGTCATGTGGCAACACTCAGTGGGGGAAGACGAGCGGGTTCTGTAAAACTATAAACATGAAATGTGGGGGGAGGGGGAAATGATGAGAAAATTAAAACACATAGAACAAATGTTTCTGTGCTTTTGATCAAAGTATATCTGAAATGCATGGTTTAGCATTAAAAAGTTTCTTCACTGCATACTGTCCCTGTGAGAAATAAACAATATAAATCTATAAAGTTTTTTGTCATGAGAACCCATTTATCAATCATAATTTGTTCCTTAGTTTCCATATGTTTATTTAGACAGAGTGGTTAGCTACATGGGGAATGTTAATGGGCATAAAAGTAATCATGTATGCAAATTTTTCCCAAACAAGCTCTCTGATAGTTGACAATATCATCCTTAAGGCAGCAAACCATGTACTGATTGTTTAATTCAATTCTCTCTGGTTTCTGGGGTTTTAGAACATACTATGTAGTCAAACCATTGAAATGGGTGTGGACAGTATCAGATTTGTAACTTTTGCCTATTAATCTCAAATCATCCAGTCATGGAATTTCTTCTGATGAAATGAACTGTGTATAACTTATAAAGAGCTAGTACATCACAGGATGCAGAGTTGTAACATACTCCAAGCGTACCATCTTTGGTCTAACAAAAGGCACTCTGTTTAAAAAACAAACAAACAAAATCACTGAAGTTTTTACTAGCCTAAGTTTGTAATATGAATTTAGATTCCAAATCAGAGAGTTTACCTCAAATACAAAAAAAGAACTAACCCCAAATTTATTCTTTTGCTTGGATATTGAATGGAACTGACCTGTCCTCACTTGATGTGTTAGGTATCATTAGAGACACACTCCAAATTTCATGCCCCTGGAATGCTGGTATGGAAAAGTGGTATGGAAAAAGAGCAGTGAAAGAGAGAAGAGGTTTTTTGGAGGGCTGCAGGCTCCTGGCCAGGTAAAAGACACTTTGGACCCTGTGCTGCTTCTGATTATGACAAGGATGCTATTAGATACAAACACAGTATGGCATAAGCCCAATAACGCTTGGTTTGGAAAGGTGAGGATGGAGGTGGGGTAGTGAAATAGTTAAGCCCAGTTCCAAATCAAATTGAGGCAAACTTGTTGATTGCTACAGAAAACACTGATCAGCATATAGTTGTGCTTATCAGATGCTTTGGACTTTAATTACTACCCTCCCTGTCAACTATTTCCTCTCATGTCATGTGAACTACCTACCAGCGACTGAGTTGGTTCACCTCACCCCAAAGACTGAAATGACATCATAGAGGTGTCCTGTGAAAATGATCATGTCTCCATTGCTTTTGTAGTTTTCACCCCTTTGCAGCCACATGGGGGACATGGGGTGAGGAAGGTTACTACAAGCCTGTCCATAGTAACACCAACCTTAATCATACCACCACAGAAATCTTTTTTAAAAATGTCTTCCAGAAGGAAAACCATTAAAAGGCAGGAAATGGGAGAGAAGGGGCAGACATTTTTAAAATTCATTTATTGTTAAATTTATACGCTGCCCATCTCCCCGAGAGGGTGACTTCTAGCCTTCTTTATCAGGGATGGAGCACTAAACACATGGTAACTTGTGTTGTGGGCTCCCAAGGCATATAAGTGAGTGTATAGTGGCTCATACATATTGTTCAGACATTGGTGTTGTATCATACAGTTCATTTTTCGAAATAGCACTTCCCACCATCTCTTTTTCAGGAAGTAGGTTGGCTTTGAACATTTCTATGCTGTGAGGCAGTATTTCTTAACCTTGGCAACCCGAAGATGTATGGACCTCAACTCCCAGAATTCCCCAGCCAGCATGCTGGCTGGGGAATTCTGGGAGTTGAAGTCCATACATTTTCGAGCTGCCAAGGTTGAGAAATACTGGTGTAAGGAATTCTGCTACAGAAATTGGTTCTTCTTTGCATCAGGCAGAAGCCCAACTCATAATCCAACATATGAGGTGCAGAGTGCAGCACTGCCATCCACAAATACAACATCTGTCTGAAAGTGCAGGACTCCAGCTCATATGGAAGTCCTACTGCAGACAGTCACACCGTTCCAATAGGCACTGGCTCTTAAATGATGTCATCAGCATGGTTCAGAGAGGAGAGTGGTATAGACCTATACACAAGAAGGTATAATCTTAGTAGATCTCCAGATTAAGAATATCTTTTTTATTTCCCCAGAAGTTTTTTAAAAGAGTTATTAAATGCTTTTCTGCTGGTAACTTTATTATTTAACTTTATTTATTATGGTTAACCCACTGCAGCATTAAAGCAACTTTTAATTTTTTCTCTGTAATATTGTCTTTATTGTTTTAGATTAATTTGTTTTATATTGTATGTACAATATCCAGGAAACTGATTGCCATAGGTGATGTAGAAATGTAATAAATCAATAATAACATTGTCCATATGACTTAACGTTGAAATTGGCCACGGTGGCTGAGAATGATGGGAGTCATAATTCAAATGTTTGGAGGGCACCAGTTTGGGGAAAGCTGAAAGAAAGACAATGAGCTGCAAAACACCATACACTCTCAGCACAAAAGATGGTTTGAGAAGACAATACTATGGAAAGATAGCCTTCTTCAAATACAATAAGAATTGTTCAACATTGGATTCATTCATTAAGTGGTAGCTTCCCTTCACTTGATGTGTTCAAGCAGAGGGAGGACAGCCATCCATAAAGGATGCTTTAACGTGGATTCCAGTAGAGAATACAGAGTTGGACTCAGTCACCAAAAGGTTCCTTTCTAACATTTATGATTCTGTGAAATCATTAGTATACTTATGCTGAACTTGCTAGTATGTGAATGTGTAGATGCAATGTTAAAGCATTTATTGTAACTAGATGCTACACAATGTAAGTGAAAGTGAGGCCTGTGAAAGTGTACAGAAAAACATGGAAGAATTACTTCTTTCCTGATTCAAACATTAGTTTCAGTGAAGGCAAATAATTGCTATTGTGCTGGCTTTATTTTCTTGAAATGGATGTGCAAATTTTGGGGGGAGGGAAGGTATGCCAATTTTTACCTAGTACCAAAGAGAAAGCATGTAATTCAGAATGGCAGGCAGGAGAAATTCAATTCCATGAGAAGGAACATGTCCACTTGATAAACAGAAACCAGGGGGCATTACATTCACTTTTCCATTTCAGAACCTGGCAAACATCTTTTCAGTCAGCTCACTGACTGCTATCCTTTAAACAACTTGGACCAGAGGAGACATTCAGAGGGACAAGGAAAATGTGTGCTCCATCTAATCTCGGATGGTGTCTGGTGAATCTCATCTACAGTTTTATAGATCTGACTTGAGAATTTTCCCTCCAGAAGCAAACTGAGTCAGCTGATCAGGCAGGGGTATCTACCGCAAGCTGAGATTTCATCAACATGAAAAAAAACCCACATCTGATGCTACAATGCAAATTTTGCAGTGACACAAGTACAAAAGGTGTAGAATTTGCATCACAGCTTCATGATGCACTGTTCATTTTCTCTCTTTCCCTGCTGTAGATACCCAAGTGATCATGTGATGCAAAGCAGAACCATTGGTCCACAGATAGATGGTACCTCACTTCCCCCTCTATTCTCATAGAGTGCTTGAAAACTTTAGATGCCCCAGAGTAACAAGGCCACTTTCTTTCAGTGTGAAACATAATAAAACCAGCCTTTTCTAACATGGTGCCCTGTATCTGTATTGGTACTACAATTTCTCTTTTGCCATATTTGGTGTGAATTTGAATTCTGGAGTTATAGTCCCACCCACCTGAAGGATAATAGTTTAGAAGAAACTAAGCCATTCATCAATCCTAAAGAATCTTGCGATAATTTTTTAATTGTCATTTGATAAAAGAAGACTATTTGATGGCATCTTCTCTAGTTAATACACCAGCATGACTATTTTATAATGGAACTCTTCATGCTATTGCTTTATTGATAATTATTGCCACCAATAAATGCATGTCCCCTGGTGCAGGCTCCTTCTGACTAACACAAATGGCTACCCATCTGCTAAAAATTATCCTGTATTTAAATTTAGAATTTATAGTGATACCAAGATAAAGAATATTGTAAACATTTTTAAAAAATCTGTAGCTTGATTAGGAAATGTAACAGTAGGAAATTGAGATAGGAATACCATATAATTGTTGTTCATTTTGTAATCTACTGATAATTAAGCTTCACCTTTATTAGCAATGTGATAGAAGCTTGGCAGATGCTGTTTCTCCTGGCATTACCTGGCAAATTTTTCTCTGTCAGTTGACATTTAAAGACAAAGATGTTTGGCTGGATAAATTGCTGGTAATGTAAACCATACTAATACATCAGAGGTGCATTTAGGAGACAAGGCGGAACTTACTTTTAGCAAGCGATGGTCCTTAGTCTCTTTTTTCTTCTTACTGTAGATCACAGGAAAAGAGGGAAATGGGGGAGCTACCACAATTTGGCTCACAGTTTTTTGTTCTCTGTTATCACCCTGGTTTCGGTGCTCTGTAAGCAATAACAAGAGCATTGTTCAGCAAGATATAAATTTAAAAATAGGCTCCTGACATAAAATACCTGTACTTCAATCCAGATGCGCTGCATGGTAACTACACTTAGTTATGAATTACATACAGTAACTGTCTATACATAGTTCTGCCAATATATTTTGACTTTCGGAATGATTATCCTCATGTTGTAAATGGTATAGTTACTGAGAATGAAAATGTGGGTTTCTCTAAAGTCTCCTAATGAATTCACGCCACAAACACAGATATTTGATTGGAAGTATCTCTAAACTGCTACATTATCTCATTCAGTGAAAAGTGGTGGAACTTTCTAAAAAAGTGGCTCCCTCAGTGATAAAGCCAGTTTGGTGTAGTGGTTAAGGCATCAGGCTAAAAATTGGGAGACTATGAGTTCTAGTCTGCCTAAGGCACAAAGCCAGCTGGGTGACCTTGGGCCAGTCCCCTCTCTCAGCCCTAGGAAGGAGGCAATGGCAAACCACTT
The DNA here is from genome assembly GCF_059951505.1 of Python bivittatus. NCBI lineage: Eukaryota > Metazoa > Chordata > Lepidosauria > Squamata > Pythonidae > Python > Python bivittatus. The sequence goes on from NW_028277074.1 coordinate 33,236,795, forward strand.
CTGAACAACCTTGCCAAGAAAACTGTAGGGACTTGTCCAGGCAGTCACCTGGAGTGAAAAACTGACTCGAAGGCACAAATGCTTACTTACAAATATTCCTCAACTAATTCCTTTTTCTCTATCACTTTGCTTTTTATTGGATTCTATGATGAAACTTATACCTGTGAAAAATGTAACACAAAAAAGACAAATTCTGTTTTCATTTGTTCTCCTTCATTTAGTACCTGCCACTAATAAAGCCGACATGGTAATGAATGAAGATGTTATGATGTAACTTTGACTATCCAGAGACAAAAAATTGCTCTACAAATGATGTAAAACATCTAAGGCAAACTTGAATGTGATTGTATTTTGATAAAAGGTTTTAAAAATAACAGTACAGTAGAAGTATAATGTATAGCTTAAATTATATATGGCATTAGCTTTTGGAAACATATTAAAAGTCTGGTCTTAGTATATTTTTGTTTTATATTCTCTGTTTAAGAAATTATTTCCTGACCACAAGATGGCAGAAGAAGATTAAATTTATCTAAAACAGCTATGATGCAGAACAGCTAACATACAGAACAGCTCTATTATAATGTTAATATCACTATAATAATATTTTCCTTTTTAGCTCTTTGCAATGCTTTTAAAATAAGTCTTACTCTCTATTTACTAAGAAATTATTTAATATATTATTTTAAAGCAGTTACCCACATTTTTAATATGCTATTATTTTTCTTAAATGATAGGAACTGCACAGCTTATTTATATTAATATCCAAGGGCAGAATAAATTTTTAAGAATTCAAAAGCAGAATCTATCAACTATTCCTATCAGATGGAATGAAATCTAAGTCCTCAGGTACATGTGTATTACAATGGGGGAAGGGGGAATAAATTTATGTACAATAGACCTCATCTAAACTTATTGCCTTAGCAGATGGCAACAACTAACCAAGCTTACCTTGAAAAAATGTTAAAAACAGTTTAGACCTGGTGAATAAACTTGGAGGAAAGACTGCCAGGAAATACCAAAATGTGGGCAAGATTGAGAAATTGAGAAAACAATGAAAGAAGACAATGGCAAACTATTATATTGTTCTAAAATAGCTACATGGACCTGTTCATGAAAACACCAAGAGCTGGCTTGATGTGAAGATGACATGATTTGACTTAATTTATTACAGATGAATGTTGTGTGGTTGGCTTCTCCAATATTATTGAATTGCTAGCTGAAAGTAATGACAGGGTTTTATTTTTCCTAACCAGTTAATCAAAGTTCCTGGAAGACTAATGTATACTTTATAGACCTGACCAATTAAAAAAAATTAAAGGCAAGCTGGTTTTCAAATTCACATTCCTGCAAAGTGATACGCTCAGTGATCTGTAGTACTGTTTTACAAGTGTGTTTTCAGACAGAAAAACAATGATCCTTGTACAAGAGAGGTTTTGGTAGCAAAGATAAACTAGCTGAGTGGGTTTTAGTGTAAGGATGAGATGAGAAGAAAAATTTCAAGACCTAAACTGGCCTTCCCCTGTATTTTGCAGCCTTCCCAGAATTTAAAAAAATTAAAATGTCAGAGACAACTCGGTCATACTTAGATTGGCTTTGTTGGACCTGTGACCTAACCAGTGAAAGACAGCTGATCAAAGTAAAGATGAATTAACATCCTATTAGAGAGAAACATAATCTATCATGGGCTACTATTTCATTAATTACACCAGAACATATATTTGGATTTTTGTAAATTATACAGAAAAAAAAAATTACCCCTCCTCAAGGCTCTCAAGTTCAGCTTGGCGTGGCGATGCAGCTCCTCTACACACGCTGGTCTGGTGGAAGGAAGGAAAATGTTTCTCTCCTGGTGCCAAGGTGCATGGTAATAGACATTCAGTTTGCTTTCTGCATCCAGGTTTGAGACAGCTGTAGAATCAAATGAAGAGGATACTTAGGCATTTCCAGCAATGCCCTTATTTTTAAATGCAATTATCTACGTACATCTGTATAATCCCAAATATCAATATGTATTGCAGATTGCTAATAAAAAGGATCAACATACTCTATCATTTGAAAACAGGAAAAAGTGTATACATAAACTGCTGAAAGAAAAGCGTTCTTTAATTCATCGACTTTCAGAAATATTATGATGCTAATGTATATATTATATACATATATATTATATTCTTCGAATCTGAATTTTAAAGAAACCCATTAAAATACTTTAAATAAACTACAAATATAACAGAAGGAGAAACAAAATAAAGCATAACATCATTTTTAGGTATGATTATGTATTTATGTGTACATTGTCATAATTATTTTATATCTTGACATTAGCTTTTTTTAGGTCTTAGGTAGCTACAAAAAGTGTGTTATTTTTAGATCATCTGATAAATCACCAAATTTTATTTTTGTTTCATCATTTCAGCGGTAAAATAAATTTTTATGGCTAGTTTGTAAACTGAACACATTTCCTAGCATATATTTCTAATATTCACCAGTAACTCAAAAATATGGATACATGATAATTATGAGATCATGGATGTAAATGTAAAGCAAAATAATATGCAGCATGAGTATGTCTGACAACTATTGGTACAATCTGAACTCTGGTAAATGCTTCCAGTAAATGACCCAGTGTTGCTTGTTTTCTCTCATTCACTGATAAGATAACCAGCACCAAATGTGAATTAATTGGTGTAAAAATGTCCTTTGAATTATGTTCTCTTATTCCTTCAAATCACTCATCTGACTACATTTATGACCTTGCAGATCTCAAGAGGCATGATGCTAACTAAATAAAGGATGTGAAAGGCCTTTACTACAGTAAAAGAAAGCACTGAAACTAATAGGGGACAGAGGCTGCTGAGAACATTAAGCAACTCTTTACACTGGGAATATTAACTGAGTCTAGGACTGGGGTTGGATGTTAAAGGTAGCTCACAGCCAATAATACCTGGAACTACTTCTGCACATTCATAAGAGAATACTAGGGCAGCATTAAAATATAACTCGCAAGGTAGTACAGCCAGGCTTGTCATTGTATTTGTGGCCTAGAAGAAAAACTAGGCTAAGTTACTTATTTGTGAAACAGATTTAATGTTGATTCCAAGTAACAGTTTTTAAAAGATGCTTCCTCTTGGATTTATTTAGATTTATTTTACAGCATGTCTAGGCTACTCCTTCCCAAGGGACTTTGGGCAGCAAACAACTGAAAAAGAGCAATACATTTAAAACAAGCCACTACTAAGACAATTAAATTCTTATTAACAACCATAATGGCATTCCCATTCAGCTAGGACCAAAGGCACAATGGAGAAACAGTGCTTTAACCTGCTTATGAAAAGCCAGCAAGCTGAGAGCTGCTGATACCTACATAAAGTGGGGGATCCTACTGAGAAGGCTTCCCACCTTGTCCACACCCCATGATCTTTAGCAGGTACTCCTGGAAAAAAATGAACCAGGTAGGCAGTAGGCAGGTTCTGTTCTGGTAAGGTGTTGCCTAGTATAACTTGATGCTATACTGTGTAGAGTGTATAGGGCTTTAAAGGTAACAACTAACATATTCCATTGGGCTTAGAACACTATTGCCAACCCATGGAACAACTTTCAAATAGGCATTTTTCCGCACTGGCAGGATTAAGCTGCCATCCTTTTGTGCCAGCTGTAACTTTCATATTGTTTCCTAAGACAGCCCAATGTAGAATGCATGGCAGTAGTTCAGCTGAATGATAATTAAGTGTCACCAGAGCTGGTACATCAGCCAAAGCTAAGTGAAGACTTCCTGGTCATGGTTTCCACCTTCTGTCTAAGCAGGAACAGTAATAATATGTTTAATCATGGTTTACTCAATTGGCAGGATTCATACAATATGCAAAGGCCTCACCCATGTTTTACAAACCACAATGTCTGGGTTTATATAATATGCTAAATTAAAGCCAAATAAACTGCATTATATCTTACAACAATGTATGAATAGATTGTTTGCTCCCAAACAGAAACAAACAGCTTCTCATCTCTTGTGGTGCATTATAGAAGACAACTGAGTATGTTAGCTCAAGAATGACAATATCTTATTCATATTATACCCAGGGGTCATGATTTTCTATTATACCTAAACCAATAAAAATGTTCTCTATCTCCTGATCATTCATGGCTTTTTATCACATTCTTCCAATTGTACTCTTTTCATGATTCTCTTTAGAAATGGTATGGCCTTACATCTTCATGAATAAGAACTATGGTTAATGCCATTCCCATTATCAGAATGAAAATCTAGGATTTGCAAAGGACTTGCAAGTTCTAGTGATGAGTGAATTTACTTACTGATAAACATAGTAGTGCTGATGTTACAGAAAAGGTGGAACTCTGAGCATATGGGACAGGCTACATTGGCGTGGACAAGGGGAGGTACATGCATCATGATACAACTGGAACAAAATGATGAAGTGTGACTTCACTGGTAGCCTATGACAAGCTGCCTAATCATGGGTTAGATTAGGATAATTGGTTTTGTGATTGAATTTAGACATAAACTCCTAAGAAACAACCTCTACTTAAGTAACATGTGAAGAAAGTGGAATTGGAATTTGTAAATTAGTTTCCAATTGGAAACTTATCCAAGCATGCTATTGCACGCATATTCACTATGGGATAGCATAGTGGCCATGTACCCAAACATAGGGACTTACAATATAGAGAGGCCCTGTTTGCCAATGCCACATTAGACTTTTGTAGAAATGCATGAAACAGCCAAGTAAGAAAGATTAGTCCTAAGCAATTGGGACGTATAATAAGACTCCGAACATTATTCATTATTATTTATTATTATTATTATTTATTGGATTTCTCCCCCGCCCATCTCCCCCACAATAGGGGACTCTGGGTGGCTTACAAAGACATTAAAACTATAAATATATATAAAATACATAATATATATAGAATTAAAAAACATTAAGTTAACATTAAGTTATATATGATAATAATTAACCAAATAGGCCCAGATGAACCTAAATAAGGAATCGGAAGTAGTTATTTCCTTAAGGGAGACAGGGGGCATTTTGTGAAAAAGGGGTTATAATAACGTTAGTTAAGATTCAAGAATCTTAATAAAGTTTCGTAATAGTACATAAAGGGAGGAGTGGTTATATTGGTGCATGGAAGAATTCTTTGGTGCCTGGAAGATTTGGAGATTGTTTCTTGGGATAGTTTCTTCGGATTTTTATTTTGGAAATCAAGATTGTGGTGTATATAAAAACAAAAACACACGGCATTCCATAAAGCATAGCTGGCATAGGAGGGAATCACAAAATGTAACATATCTCAATATCATTTAATAGATGAGTATTACATTTTTTTTACATGAATAGAAATCTGACATAGTGAATAAATATTTGTGCTGTTCAAAACTCTTTTTAAACAGATTAGAAAACTGTGCTGGCCATTAGCTTGTTATTGTTTCCTTTTCTCCAACACTCTCATGATTCAATACAGATGGGTTAATGAAAAAAAAATTGCATGTTATGTTTTAAAAATAATGTATGGTTAGATCTTGGCAGGATTTAACCAACCATTTATGGTAGCTAGCCGTACCCAAGTACTTCAAAACAGTAATGGTGCATACCTATTTCTTAATTAAAAGCACTGGTGAAGTTTTTGTGAAAGAACATTCAGTAAAAAAATTCCAGTAATTCCAGTACTACTCATTTAAAAAAAAAATAAAGAAAACAACAGCATCTTTTAAAGTTAAATGTGGCTAAAGTGCAAGAGGAAGAAGAGAAACTGAATCCATAGCCAGAGGAAAGTAGATTGAAGGGGAGAAGTTGGAGAGCCTGCTTTGCATGCTGAGAGTTCTAGATGTAACTCCTAGGGTCTTCAAAAGGGGCTGAGAACAACTCCTGTTTGCAATCACGGATGATTGTTTCCCATCAGTGTCAACAATACTCAAGTCGTTACCCCTTATGGACTTTTTGTGTAAAAAAGGAAAAAAAATGAACTTGTGATTTATGGTTTTGATGATTAGACAAGATAGATATACTGTAGAAAGAAGAGATTCATGATGTAACCTTAGAAAGAGAGGTTAAAATATAATTGCACTCATAACTGATGTGAAAAAGATTGGAAGCCACTTTCTTCTTTCTTTCCTTTTTTCCTTCTTTCTTTTCTTCTTACTTTTTTTTTTGCACTTTTAGCTTTTCCTTTTTTTCTCCCTTTTTCTTTCTCTTTTCTTGTTCTACTTTAGTTTGTGTTAGTTCTTCTTACTGTTAAGACTCTCAATAAAAATTATATACACACACACACATACATACACTCAAGTACTAGATGAATAGATGACTGGTGGTAAGCTGGTACAATCTGAAGAACGGGAGCTCATTGTAATGGTCATGATAATAATATTCTAAAAGAAAACCCATTATCACTTTTCCCCCTCTCTCAAATACACGGACACACAAACATTTTTTCTCTTATACTCAAAGGAGATCCAGATAAACATAGAATTTAAACAACAAATTGCTAATAAATTTCACACACATTTATACAACATGACTGCAATCCTGTGTATGCTGATTTGGAAGCAAAGTTCACAGGATGTGGTACTTTTCTCTGAACGCACAGATAAGTCACCACTTTTTGAACTCTCAGCTTAGTTGAGACAAGGAAGGAAGTAAGGTAGTGAACCACCTACTGGGACTCAACTCACTAGACAATTTGACTGCCATGAACTTATTTTATAATCTTGGGCAAATGTGTCATTTATTTTTCAGTTCCACGTGTAATAGGAAAATAAATAAATAAATAAATAAATAAATAAATAAATAAATAAAGCAAGCAAGCAAGCAATAACAACAGCAACAATTTATCTTGTGTTCAACAGCTGCAAAGGAAATAATAAAATTATTGTAATAAAAATGATACAATTATTTTGTGGAACTTTGAAGTGCTACAATATTCACTATGAAAACTATCTCAAATTACTTGTCAATGAACTAAAATTACTTTTAAAACTTTGTATAAGCTTCAGCTGATTCCAATTTTTTAAAATATCAGAAATAAATGTCAGGAACTATTTGGGATCTTTGTATAATAGCAGTCAGGAGGACTTTAACAAGCTGTCTCTAGCTGCAGTTCTAAATCGAAAGGACTGCATCTATAATTTGGGTCACTTGCTTCTCTAGACTACCCCCTTCCCCAGTTGCAAGTGCAGATCAGGACTGTGAAAAAAGTCAGTCTAAAGTCCCCTTAAACTCCTTTGTTTTTTATTTTTGAGTAACAAATGTAGATACACATAGCCACATTCTATGTGTTAAAATCAACACTTGGCTTGGCCCTTTTCAGATTAATCTGATGTAATCTGTACTCTTATTTTAGTACTAGTAAACTGATATAGAAGTAATGTTGCAGGACCATTTGCACTGATATTTCACTACTCACTACTTAGCCCAAAATACAATTTGCAAACTTTTTTTCTCTGATAATGGTTCAGTATTGTAGACAGAAATCATTCATACTAACAGAACCTGGTGAAGATATTAGACAGAAAGTTGTGGAGTCCCTATCTAAATTTTTGGGATGGGATGAAGAAGATATGGGATCAGAACTGGACAAAGTACACAGAATTAACACTAGATATGTAAAAATGAGAAAAGTGCCAAGGGATATACAGTATTTGTACACTTTGTAAGAAAGAAGACAAGATATCAGGTTTTTCATCAATATTTTGTAAACATTCCTGTATAATTTAAAGATAAATAACACAGATGTAATTTTGTTGAAAGAGATACCAACCAGAATTCTATGGAAGAGAAAGGAATATCCTTTTTGACAAACTCAGACAGAAGAGGTTACCATTTTGTTGGAATAAACTGGAAGGAATAATTTTGACATTTAATCAACAGAGAAATAGGTTGAATTCTGTACAAAAGGCAAGAGATTTCTTTGAGAGATTTAAACATGATTTGGAGAAAGTACAATTAGAACAAGGTGAAGAGATGCAACAACAGGAAGAACAGGAAAAATACAATAAGAAGATGAGGGAGAGACTACAATACTGGGTTGCACAGGTATAGACTTATCAAAATTTACAATACAGATATGGATCTTCGGTGCCTAACATGGAATCTAAATGGAGCTAATGCCCCAAAAAGAGAAAAAAGGTATTTCATTATTTGAAAAAGCTAAAACAAGATATCATTTGCTTGCAGGAAACACATATAAGAAAGAAAGATAAAAAGTATTTGATTTATAAAAATTTGGAACAAGAATTCGTATCTGCAGGGATAACCAAGAAAAATGGAGTTCTTGTACATAAACCCACAGTTGCAACCAAAACTAATAATAAACCATATATGGACTTTTTGCTGAAAGGAAGAAATGAAATGATGATTTATGATTTTGAATATTAAGGAAGATGTGGATTAAATGACTGGCTGAAGGGACTTGTATAACATCTAAGAGGGAGAAGGGACAATAAGATTGTAATTATATGTTGAAAAGGTCAGAAGTAATTTATATATTTTTAAACTTTAGTTTTTTTCTCTCTTCTTTATCTTTTTGTCCGTCCACCCTCCCTCCCTCCCTCCCTCCCTCTCTTTTCTTTCAATTTGTTTTTTATTCTATGGAAAAATTCTATATATAGAGAGAGAGAATTCTATAGAATATAGAATAAAGAAATTCATACTAGCCATCTGGCTTTCAAAAACTGAGACAGGGAGGGAATGTTTGTGAAGGGAAGAGGGAGAAGGAGGTAAAGTAGGGCTACCAAATCAGGTCTGGAAAAGTCTGGGTAACCATTAGATGGCTGTCTATACGGGACACCAAATTTTATGGGAGTAAAAAAGAATGGAGAGCTTTTGAGTCAAAGAAAAACTTTCAACAAGAAATAGTATATTTATAATGAGACTTTCTCAATTCCCCAGCCCCCAGAAGGAATATTATCACACATGTTTGTTCAAAGAAAATAACGTATATTAAGTATTTCTGAATACAGTGGTACCTCTAGTTACGAACGCCCCTCCTTACGAATTTTTCGAGATACGACCAGCTCCGGCCCCAAAAATTTACCTCGACTTGCGAACTCCGCCTCGAGTTACGAACTGGATCCGCGGCCATTTTCCCTGTTGCCACGCGGTCGCGGCTTCCTGTGGGCGAGATCGCGGTAGCAAGGAGACGTTCGGTGAGGCTTGTGGTGTGTTTTGTGGCATTTGGAAGGTTTTTGGTGTGCTTGTCAGCATGGCTCCAAAGAAAATGCAGAGCAGGCTGGCAACTGACTTTAGACAGGTTTTTCCCCAGAACTGAGCCTGCAGCTAAGAGGCAAAGAAGAGAGGAAACCCCTGAAGGAGATCTCCCCGATGTCCCTTTGGAGGGGGACTCTTCCTCCAAACAATAACTGCCTCCCCACCCCATTCTCCCTTTTCATACTGTGCTGTACTGTACTTTTTTTTCATGTTTTTGAGGTTTAAAAATAAAATGCATATGTTTCAGAACTGTTTAGCCGTATTTACATTGAACCTTATGGGGGAAATTTACCTCGGGGTGCAACCAAATTCGGAGGGCGGATTAGCCGTATTTACATTGAACCTTATGGGGAAATTTGTCTCGTGGTGCGACCAAATTCGGAGGGCGGAACGGATTAACCGTATTTACATTGAACCTTATGGGAAACTTTACCTCGACTTGAGACCAACTCGAGTTACAACCAGAGTCACGGAACGGATTAGGTTCGTAACTAGAGGTACCACTGTATTTAGGATAAGAACTATATAAATACTATATATAATTGAGAGGAGTCTGGTTAAGGTGCTGGACCTAAAATTGAGAGACCATGAGTTCTAGTCCTCTCTTAGATGTGGAACCTGTCTGGGTAACTTTGGGCCAGTCATGCTCTCTCGAGCCAACCCATCTCATAGTACTGGGTTGCAGGGAAAATAGGACGAGGGAGCATTATGTGCACTGCCTTGAGTTGCACAAATTAAAGGTGCAACTTGAAATCTAATCAATAACTAATACTATTACAGATAGAAATTGTAATTAAGAAGTAGCAGTAGGAAATGCAAACTTCTAACAGCTAAGCATTCCGAAGCAATTTCTAAAGATATTCTGGAATTTGTTCATTCTTCACATCAGAAACCTCTCATAAGGTACACCAAAGCAGAGATCACTGAGCACTGGAAAAGAAAGAGCACATGTATAGAAAGCAGCTGCTCACATCGGTTGTTTATGGCCCATTATATTTCACATCTGGAAACCCTTGTTGAAAAGATTTTTTAGTTACGTTAATGGCTCCAAGAATATGATCTCTGATTAGTGAAGGTCAAGATTCAATTATCCCACCAAGAAAGTAGGATGATCCGGTGGCCAGTTTTTCAACAGAAGACAACCTGAGCCTGGGAAATATTAGGAAAATGAATAAGAAATCCCACTTTACCTAAGTTCCTTTGAAAAATTCTGATTAAAAAAAAAGTTACCGCACCATTTAAAGCCAACGTAGTATGGCTTTAAAATTCACACATATGCCTTGATTTTAAACTGTTTCTCCTTGTCTACCTTCTTCAAGATAATGTTCTTGAAGAAGTGTTAATGCTACAACTTCAAGGCCAGCTTCCCATTGTATGTTATGTTAAAATATAAAAGTAACTTTAAGCAGGCATCAAAGAAATTGACTATGCCCACAGTGATGCCCACATTGGAGATCTAACTGCAAGGATTCTCCAGGATGTATTGTCGAAGGCTTTCACGGCTGGCATATGATGGCTGGTGTGGGTCTTCTGGGCTGTGTGGCCGTGTTCTGGAAGTTTTGTTTCCTAACGTTTCGCCAGCACCTGTGACCGGCATCTTCAGAGTGCAGGAGCACAGACAGGAGCAGTTCTCTCTGTGCCCAGGGTGCTGGCAAAACGTTAGGAAACAAAACTTCCAGAACATGGCCACACAGCCCGGAAGACCCACACCAGCCATTCTCCAGGATCCTTATGTCCTTTCTACCAAATCCTTTTAAACCGTTTAAGACCTGGCTTGTTCCCCAGGCATTAGGGCCTCGATGTTATAGGAGTCTAATATACATGTGTTTGTATTGTATGTTAATTGCTACCTCCTTTTTCTCTTGTATTGGATTATTTTTAACTATATCTTTGGCTATGGGGGGAGAGTCTTTTATAACATTTATTGTGAACTTCTTGTCAGCCACCCAGATTTATGTATGTTAGATGAGCACATAATTTTTTCTTATATAAATAAACAAACAAACAGGGATCTTACAGCCTCTCGCTAGTGACATTTTGGCTTTGTACCATCTATCAAGGTGTATGCTTGGTACTATCATTTACTTACTTAGTTAAGTATGCAAACACAGCATGCATGCTATTCTCTGCCATGACCTTTCTATACTTAATACTTCCCTTGATCATAACACAGTGTTTTTTTAACATACTGGGGAAAAAAAGCCAAAACTGCTACATAAACCTAAAATATAATGAAGGCTTTGTTTATTTATAAAGCATATCCCAGAAACACACAAGTTCAATCCCTCAAAAGCTCCATCATAAGCCTTTTCTTAAAACAAACAATGCCCCCCCCACCCTACCCCTGCTTTCTTTTTTATTCCATGCCCTAGATTGCTTTAAAGAAATTTATTTTTATTTATTTATTGGATTTCTCCCCTGCCCATCTCCCCCACAATAGGGGACTCTGGGCAACTTACAGAAAACATTAAAACTATAAATATATCTAAAACACATGATACATCCAAAATTTAAAACAATACTAAAAAAAAAAAAAAAAAAAGGAAGATCCAAGAAGATGGAAAATCAGGCTGCGGAGAGCTGGCCACTATGGGGCTAGCCATCCCCCTGCTTGTAGTATTCCCTCCCCACCCCAGGCCAAGTGGCAGAACCAGGTCTTCAAGGCCCTTTGGAAGGCCAGGAGTGAGGAGGCCAATCGCACCTCCGGGGGCAGGATGTTCCAAAGAGTGGGGTTCCAAATAAAGGTTTCAGATGGAAAAGTAGAACCCTAAAGTATGCAGCTAAACACAGAGCAGGGATGTTAAGGTATTTCTCAAGGCAATTGGCCATTGCTAATCGCCAGGGGAGAATTAACTTTTCAACTGCAAGTGCACTGTGTATGTGTTCAATATATACCTGAATACATATACCACTGAAAATCATACACATACATACAAACGCACACAGCATCTCTCTAAGAAGAAACTCCTCTGTTACCCACTGATTCTAATGCATCAGGACAGGACACAGTGCTAAGTACTGCTACAGGCTTATCTATTAATATACGTCTGAAATAATCAATAATGCATGCACTGCGCTATTCACTCCCTGAGCCTCATTCTGATACATGCAGAAGCAAATCTGTCTAGCAAAGCGGCTTAGTAAGCAAAACAGCAAAATTATCTAAAAGAGCTCCGGCATAATTCCCAGGGCTGCTGAAGGCATGTGACCTGCCAACGGTTTTTTGGCTTGCATGTGGAAAAACTGCAGCATTTCATACTTCCTCCCCACTGAAGACTACAGCAAATGAACTCAGGTACATCTATACTTTCATCCGCTTTATATTCTGCCAGTAACTTTCCCATCCTTCTTTCTTGCAGGAGGAATTTGAGGCTGTCGTTTCAAGTGGCAGGTTTTTGGTTTATTATAGAGGAGAGCCAAGAAACCCACTGCTCTGGGAAGAGACTTTGATCACTCAGAGGAACTGAAAGCCACTTTTCTTAGATCCTGGCTTACTTGTGACAACTGCTAAGAGATCAAATAGAAAGGCTGGCACAAACAAGGAACAGGGGAACAAAACAATGTTTCCCAAACCTGAGATTCTGCAAGAATTTCAGCAAGGTCGCTGTGGTGTCAGAACTTGCTTCAGTTTTATTGGGCTGTTGGCAGATAATGAGGCAACCATGTCCCCAAAAATCTATTCTTGCAACAAGTCAGACCAGTTGGGAACTAATTTATAAATCTGGATATTTGCCTGTTTCACTAATACACCTTTATACTAATCACTTCCCTGCAAAACTGCCACACTGCTCTAGACACAGATTAATTGTCTACAACTAAACATTTGTTGTTGACTTGTATTATGATTTCTACCCATTTGGTGAATGTTTAAAATAATAAGATTTATCACTGAAACCCTTGATCCATTTGACATAGCAAGGGCTCAATTGTATTAAGTTTCCACTACAGTTAGTTTATGTTCAGGGGATGTTCAGGGGACAAGATTTGACAACAAAGAATAAATTGCAATTAAATGTTTTTTTAAATTGCTTTAATGGGAGTTACATGTAACTTAAGTGTTCAAAGCCTCCAGTGTAGTTTACTCGCAGAGCATCCTACCATCTCTGTTTTCTCCAACTTTGTGTCTGAAGCATTTGCTATTAAGAGTGAAAGACCAATACCCATCCAGGGATCCCCATGCTTTTTAGCATCCCTGATAAATCAGCAGAGTACTTAGATATAGCCAACTAAGCTTCTTGGTCAGAATGTCAGCCGTTAAGAACTGGAGTGGGACAACCCAAACATTTTTAATTATTCCACAGCATATCCAGGACTTACTTCATTAACTGACTAGTCCCCAAAGTGTTGCACCTTACTAACATGATCAAACTGTATAGCAAATAACAAAGCTAGTTATTTTGCAGTACTGAGAGAAATTCAGATGGAGAGCTCTCAATAACCTTTTCCGCTCTGTCTCTATCCTTCCCTAAATGACTTTTCATTTCTTTTTACAGCAGTTACTAGTTTAAGTGATTTCTTTTTACAGCTATAATTTTGTTTATATTCTGAGGCATTCACACCCTGCCAATGACAGATTTTTATAGTGGGAGTAAAGGTTCTGAATGAACAGGTGACACTAGACAAATCCATTTTTAGAGCCTTTTGGAAGTCTTGCTGGTTTTTCAATGAAATTAAAACAAGGTGAGATAAATTATCTGCCAGGTGTCTTCATGATTGTGCCACATGGATGAAAAAATAAGTTTGTTTGTTTGTTTGTTTGTTTGTTTGTTTCTTCCATCCATCCATCCATCCATCCATCCATCCATCCATCCATGCCAACCATCTATCAATGGAACTCTGAGCACTTGTCTCCCCTCCATGAACTTCCATTCTATACATTGACAGCTGTTTGCCTACTGAAGCTAAAACTTACGACATCAGATCACACCTATCTTTTGGCATGCTTAAGTGAAATTTGCATCAAGAAACTCTACTCCAAGGACAGGCCCCTGCAATTTCATAATTGCAGCACCAAGTACAGATGAAAACAACCTCTGTAGATTAATCAACACAACAGAAATTTTATATGCCTTCACCTATAATACCTTTCCAATGGAGGCAATCCATACATTGTAAATTATGAAGGTGTAATCCTTCCCTTTCCTGTTCAAAGGCTATCTCAGAATAAATAGCACAGTTTTGTCTATTTGCTGTTATATATACTTTCAGATTCCAGTAGGGGAACCAAACCATTTTCTCCTTCATAGTTCCAGCAATGAGGATTTCAATGGACTTAGGTAGAGCCAAAATGGCCTCCATCAGTTGGACAAAATGCTGAAACACTTTAGCAGCTGTGTGATGACTATGGATTAGGCTCCCTGGCTGAAAGCAACTCTGACACACCACATGGAATAGCTAGTTAAGAATCTTTACTGCAATTCTTAGTAGCCCAGTCTATATGCATGTAACACATAGGAGAAAGAAAGAAAGAAAGAAAGAAAGAAAGAAAGAAAGAAAGAAAGAAAGAAAGAAAGAAAGAAAGAAAGAAAGAGCCAGTTACTTTACTATCTTCCACTCTCTGTATTAAAAAAAGAAGAATTTTTAAATTACTCTAAATTGGTGAGAATAAAAATTGGGTGATGTGAGAATCCAGTCCGTTAGAAAAGCCTATATATTTTTTTCAAATTGACTTTATGGAAAGGGAAAATTGCTTGCCGTTTTCCCTCCCCTCTTTACTCAGAAGCAGTACTTTATTCAACATCTTTATCTTCAATTAAAGATACTTATAAGGGGCACTTATTTTTTTCAGTAGAAAGGTTGAAAAAGGTTGCTGAAATGAATGATATACATACATAATAGTTACATGAGAGACAGTTTGGTATAGTGGTTAAGGTAAAAGGCTAGACCTCACCAGGCTTTGCATGATACATTTCTAGAATATATTTAGGGGCACATCTCAGTGCAATGGGTTTTCACTGAATTTTTAAGGCACTCCTTTCTCTCTTAATCCCTCCAAATTTCCCTCCAAGTGAAAAAGGGCCAATATTCTGACCCTCTCTGAATATCTTTGGAGGCCACAAAGGGGATGCTAGTGGACTGCACCTTTTGTACCCCTGGATTAAAGTTCAATACTAGTTCTGAGAAGCAATTCAGAGAAGAACATAATGGAAGAAATCTTTTAATAGAGAAGAACTGCTCTGTTTTTAATTTCCTACTGCAAAAACTTGAGTTTTTCAATTTCATTAGCAGTGCAAACTGCAGATTATTTGACAAAGAATCATCCTTCATATTGAGGATGTGGATAGATACACGATGGTACAATAAGTTCACATAAGGAACAATACAAAGGACACTTCACTGCATACTTCCTCAGTCTATTCCTTTTCATTTCTCCTATTTTCAAGACATGAGAACTGTGTTTCTCCCTGAATGTCACCAGGGTATTTAAAAAAGAAACACTTATTTTTGTAGTTCAGTGTGGACAAGATTAAAATTTAGCCTCTGAGTCTCACAATATATCAAAAGGTAGGACATATCTGTGGGTTTCATGTTGAGCATGTCACTTTTCCACTGATAAAATACCACCTTTTATCATTAATCATCCTGTTGGAATAACAGCAAAGAAACACACATGCCATTGCCTCTGCCATCAGACACTACTGGAAAAGCTTGGGTAAGGCTAGATAACCCCACTGGTTAGTATTTCCCATGCAAACACTTCCCCCCTCTTTTAGCCGAGAGTCATTGGTATCCCAGCACCCTTAACACTCTATCCTCAGTGGATCACCAGATCTTTATCAAAATATAATTACAATCCTAATTTAGAAGATAAAATCTGATAGTTTATGCCATGTCAAAAATAAGAAAAGAAAAACCTTGCTAAGATTTTATTGTCACCAACATCTGCACGAGTCATATTCTGATGGGCTCATTAGTTCTATAGCATCTTGCCTCCTCACTTCAATGTTATGGTCAATGTAAAGAAGAATTAGGGAACCCAGGGCTCTTCAGATTTTGCACTACAATCTTTATAGTCCTTGACCATTGACTATTCTTGCTGTGGTTGGGAAGAGTTCAACAACATCTATAAAATAAAAGGTTACCCACCCCGATGTATTAGAATATGGTTAGACCATAAGAAGAAACTTGCTGCATCACGTTTTACCTAGCTTTACCTAAACCACTGTCATTACAATCTGGTACTCACTTCTAGATGAGTTTGGAAAGCAACTCCTAGAATTTTAACCATTTGTCCAGTTCTTTGTTTGGCAGCACCACCAGCTAGGTATGCTCTTTGGCCTACTGACCCAGTGCTAGCCACTCTGCAGGCTGATGGGACCCAGATTATCTGGCCTAGACCTAGAATCCTAGTTCAGGAAACACCCATTTTATCTCTGACCTTGACAATCTGTCAATTGCTGTCTGAACTGACATTATTATTAATTATTTTGATAAACATTTTGGTTGACTCCTAGTTAAGGAGACTAGCAAGAAATAGCAATAGTTTTATCTTGCTTCAGTCCACTGTGACTTTAAGCAATTTACAATCAGCCATAATAATATTATTTTATATAATAATATAAAACATTATCAATCATTCTAATGGATAAATAATCCTATTATACTTCAGGCCAACAGTCAAGGGCCATATCTTCCTTACCACCATAATTTAACTTCTGAAGACCTTCCTAAATAGCCAGACTTTGCAATGTTTCAGAAGATCATGAGAGGAGTCACTTTCACATCGGGGATCATGCTACTCTACCCAGATGATGCCCACTTCCATGTCCCTTATTGCTAAACATCCGAATAGGTGGGGACCTTCAGCAGGCACTCTGTGCATATTGGCTGTACAGATTTTACTGGACCTGGTTGTCTCAAATATAGCCACGTCCCAAGCTATATCAGGCTTTACACATAACAATCAGCACTTTGAATTACACTTGGAAGCAAACTGGTAGCCAGTGCAGCTCCTGCAGCAGTGGAGTGATTTGACAGTAAACATATAAGCCTCCACAGATTTCACCAGCTGAAAATTCTGGTTGGTTTTCAAGGACAGCTACATGTAAAGCAAACTACAGTAATCCAATTAAGAGGTAACAAGAGTATGAGAAAGAGTCTTCAGTGTCTCCTGTTCTATGACAGGGCACAACTGACACACCAGTGAAAACTGGGCAAAGGACTTTGGGGCCACAGCTTCCACTTCCTTTTCCAGTATATCTGACAATATGTTTACTTTTTCTTATTGTCAACACAGCTACGTTTATGGTTTTGTTTTCCTTTCCAGACAAAAATGTCTATGAATAGCTTGCTTACTTGTGTTTTCCATCTTTTTCTTCTCCCTTTTCTATGTTTTGGGTGTCATGCCATGTCAGATATGATTTCCTCAAAACACAATTTACTTTTTGAATTACTGCATTCCAGTGTCCAGATTCTTTCACATTTGCTGTCCCAGGCTTGCTTCATTAATGCTACTGTGAGATAAGTATAAGAAATATGTATAAGAAGTCTGCATCAAGGAGGGAAGGAGAGATTTATAAAATAGAATCTGAGAAATCTAGATGGTTGCAACTATTTGAGTTTGTTTTTAGGAACCCTATGACCCAGCTTGTACATGACAGATCAGAGTTTATTATTTCCAATAGTATTCAATAAACTCATATTTTACTTTTCTTCCTTTCTTTTCCAATTATTACACCTTCTCTCTCCCACCCCAGCTCTAAAATATCCCAAACCACTGGTTTCATCTCTATTCTTTTTCACCATATCCGCAATCATATTCAGATGCATATAAAATGAGGTCAAACAATAATGTATACAGCCACACCATGCCACAAAGAACCTGTATAGTGCATGATATGCTTTCTGAGATGATGCTAGCATACAAATCAATTTTAAGTCTGATGTTCAAACTTTCCAAATCCAGTGCCCTCAAATGTGCTAGATTACAATTCCCAGATTTCCTAGCTGTCTGAGAACTATAATTCGATACATCTGGAACACATTGTGTTGGGGAAGGCTGTCATAGTTACTAAGACTATCTGAACTGAAGTGGTAGAAATCACACTATATCACTAGGTATAGTGGTATATTTTTCACTCCTTCACCAGATTAAAATGTTGCTGCATGCAGTAAATTAGCATCTAAACTAAAATTTCTCCTTGGTGTGCTACATTACAATTTGTTTGAAAAAAAACCATGGGAAGCATTACAAAATACAACCTTCATATTGAGCTAATATGTAGCCATCCCTTATATCCAAGTCAACAGGGTTAGGAACTAACCTTAAGCCTCCTGTTGAATCCAATAATATTTCTTTTTCTTTCCAACAATTGGTTCTACTACTGCTGTTTTCTACACTACACAGCATATCATTGTTGTTGCCCAAAATTATCAAAAACTTTCCTTTCAAAAAGACATCACCCCACAGAAAGTGGAGTTGAGGAAGATAAGGATGGATATTCTGAGTGGTTTGAAGAAGCAAAACAAACACACAAAACCATGGGAAATAGATGATTTCCACAGGGGTCAGTACTTTCACCGGTCCTATTTAATATCAACATGAAACCGCTGGGTGAGATCACCCGGCACCATGGGGTGAGGTATCATCAGTATGCGGTCGATACCCAAATATATATCTCCATCCCAAGTGCCTTAAGTGATGCTGTGACTGCCCTCTCGCGGTGCCTGGAGGCTGTGGGGGCCTGGATGGGGGACAACAGGCTTCAGCTGAACCCTGGTAAGACGGAGTGGCTGTGGATACGGGGAGCCTCAGGATCTAGGACCTTGTCATCTTTGGTTCTTGACGGGGTTGCACTACCCCAGACAGACCCGGTGCGTAATCTGGGGGTTCTCCTGGACTCACGACTCCTGCTTGAAGAGCAGGTGGCAGTTGTGGCTAGGAGGGCCTTTGCATGACTTCGTGTTGTGCGGCAGTTACGCCCCTTCCTGGATCAGGAGGGCCTCCGCATGGTCACTCATGCCCTGGTCACCTCCAGGTTGGACTACTGTAATGCGCTCTATGTGGGGCTACCCTTGAAGAGTATCCAGAAGCTACAGCTGGTACAGAATGTAGCGGCGCGGACAGTTCTTAATGCCCCTAGGAGGGCACGTATAACACCTCTGTTGCGTGAGCTGCATTGGTTGCCAGTTTGTTTCCGGGTCCAATTCAAGGTGTTGGTCATCACCTTTAAAGCCCTTCATGGCATGGGGCCAGGTTATCTGAGGAACCGCCTCGCCCCGGTCATCTCAGCCCGCCCCACTCGGTCCAGCAGAAGGGGCAGGTTGCAGACCCCACCCGTCAAGGAATTTTGGCAGGCAGAGAGCCTTTTCTGCTGTAGTGCCCGCCCTGTGGAACATCTTGCAGCCTGAGGTGCGTTGTGCCCCCTCCCTCATGGCCTTCAGGAAAGAGATCAAATCCTGGCTCTGCCAGAAGGCCTGGGGGCCAGAGGGGGGCCCACACCTGTGGAGATGGCTGGTGGGGTGAGGGGTTGTCCCCCCCCCAGCATCTTACAGGTTTTTTAGGGCCAAATTATAGGAGGCTTTTAGGCCATTTTTATACATGTTTTTTAACTATTTATAGATTATGTCCATGTCTGGAGAGTCCTGTGTTTTTTCTTTTTTATTATTGTGAGCCGCCCAGAGTCACCCATTGGGGGAGATGGGCAGCATACAAATTTGAAAATAAAATAAAAAATAAAAAAATAAACTGGAAATTTCAGCAAGAATTTCCATTTAGCAAGTCTCAGTATGTCCTAAAAATGTAAGGATCTATAAGGGGAAAAATAGCCATAATATTTCAAGATATAGCTATTCAGTGCCTTAAACTAAATTCTAAAATTGCCTTAAACTAAATTCTAAAATCTCCTGTAATATCCATCCAAAAGGTTAGGGCCTAAAATGACTTTCTTCTTTTGAGATAGTGAATTAATACCCAATGACTATCTATGAATAATTGATTTCCCATATTTCCATGTTGGTGCTCCAATACCACTTCAAGCTTGTGTTAACCATACCCAGAGTGTACATGCACACTCATACTTTCTCTGTTTCTGATCATTTTCAGCAACAGGGACATGAAAAAGGAAATCTAAAATATTTCTATCAATGCTAAAACTATCTTAAACAGCAAGAATACCAGTTACATGTTGTACACCAATAGTTAATCTGTTCATTAAATTGGCATCAAAGAGTACAGAGTGAACATTACAAGTGAATCCATCATATGTGGATACAGGACAACTTTAATGTCAAAACTGTGTGATATTTCTTCTTATACATAGTTACACAGTGTCATGGCTGCCACAGAACTATTTCTTAATGTACCCTTCCAAAACTTGTTGCATTCCAGATGCAGTGCAACTAAAGTTCCCAGAATTCCCAGTCAGATGATCATTCACTGGCAATTCTAGCAGTCTGTAATCCCAACGTGTCTGGAGGTCATTAAGTTGAGGAAGACTGATCTCATATTTATGACATTTATCCATTACATCTACATTAATGATTCCATTTGTCATATTGGGCACTCTTTGTAACATAAACTACCCCATTCATGTATGCAACATGTCAATTTTAAACTAAAAATATACAAATTTCAAGGAAATTAAAATCTCTTTAATATAGATCAGCTTATGCAAGAAAGAAAAAGAAAAGAACGTTAATATTACAAGGGTAGGAGATCTCCAGAATCTATTAAGCTTTCTTCCATTCCTAGGTAGACTCACTGTCATTTAACCAACATAATACTGTACTTTCCCTCCCTCCCCTTCTCATTCTTCCTTATACAGCCACCAACAATGACTAAGCATGTAGCTGGATGTAATGGATTTTAGAACCTGAAACTAAATTGTGAATTGACCACTTAAAAATAATTGCTCTCATCTTTCAAGGGCAATTGAAGATAGGAGAACAATTAGGTGGCACCCACTCTGTCCTCCAATGCACCAAAATGCAGACAGGAGAGTTCTCTATAGCCACTAAGACTTTTGCAATCACTGCAAAGCCAACCCGCATCTGGAGCAGGTTTACTGATTGCAATGGATTTTGCAGTCTTTCCTGAAATTTTGTAAACTGGAAAGATGGAAAAGATCTCTCAGTTACTGTATTATAGTAGTCACCCATTTCTTACTTTCCCCTGATTCCCATTGCCTGTGCTTCTTGCATTCTTGAAAAGGGAGCGGGGGGAACCTTTCTTAACTTCTTACTCGTTGCTGCCATCATAAATGTTATTACAAGGTTGTCATATATATTCCATCAACCAGCTCTGTGTTTTTGCAAAGCAAGAAGCAAGGGGGTATGTCCTTCAGAAAGAGGAAGAGATAAGAATTCTACTAACTCTTTGCCTATATTTTACAGTTTTTGTGCTGCTTATATAATATAAAAAATAAGTCACTCATAATGAAGAATCAGCAAAAATAGCAGAAATACTGAAAACACTAGCATTATCTTGTAAATGCCCACCATCTTGGCGCAATCATTCTATTTTGTAGGGTATGTTTATAATGATCTTAGGAAAAATCCCCTAATGGGTATTACTTTTGCGGGCGGGGGGGAGAACAAACATGGAATATCTTGTGAGTGTAGGATGGCCAAAGGGACAGTCTCACCTTTGATGCCTTGTATGAAATGAACAAGGTGGAGGTCGGGGGGAGAGAAAGATAGCTGAGTCAGGGATAAAGGACCAGAACAGATAGCATTAATAACAGGTCTTTATAATTCATCTTGCAAATGATTAGAAACAAATCACAAAAATACTTTTCTCTTGTTTACTGATGACATTTTATATTTCTGGGAGGGGGTGTATGTTTTTTAAAATACAAAAAAGCAAATGCAATTCCATTCATGATGGATTTTCAACTGCAGTTGCTCTTCCCTTCTTTCTGTCATTTGAAAAGTACAGCCTTGTGCCAAATCTCTCTTAGTGGCTGGCAGCTTCTGCATCTCCACACCTTGCTAGCAAGGAGAAATGCTGCATACTAAACTCTTGCAGGCAATGAGGGATTCACACAGAAAATCACAATATGCTCCTGCAGCTTTTACATTACAGTGATAAAACTTAAAATGCAACGCAAAACATTTTGAAAATTACCCAGACGCTATCAAATATTACTTTTAAAAAAGCAAACATTGTACAGTATTTGATTTAATAAAGGATTATAAATAAAGGATTATGCAAGCAGTGATCTATATAGGAAAGAAAATGTATTACCATTGGGGGAAACTCCTGGTCATTTAAATTCTCCAGTCAATTCTTAGAGTCACCCAGAGATTGCAGCTTTTCCTTTTAACTTCATTTCCCAGCTGTGTAAGGAATTAGTTAAAAATGATGTCACGGCTGATCATCTCATTCCTTTCTTAGTCTTCATCTCATTCACTTGCTAAAAAAGCTGAAGCTGCTACTCTGATCATGCCAAGTTGACCAATAAAACAGGATCATCCAAGTTCCGGCTTCCGCCACTTGGCCATGCAAGGGCTGGTCAGTGCAGTATCACAGATGCTTTTATTTTCAGGCTACTGCAGCACTTCTGCTAAAACTGCACTGTCAAAAGGTCCCAGGATATCCACAGAGCCCTCTAAAAATCCTAATTGTTCTAACCTCATTTCGTGTCCAATCTTACAGAGCTATCCAACTTTATTGTTAAAGAAGCAGAGGAAATGATCTCCTGTGAATTCTTTTTCTTGGAGTGAGGGGAAGTGTCATCTTTCCTAAAGAAAAGGGGCCCCTAGGATGGGTGGGTTGATTTTTTAACGCCTTGTTGCATTAAAACTGCAATCCATCTTTTCCCCCCCTCTCTCCCTGTCCCGCCTCCCTTCCTTGGAATATTACATCATCAGAATATGATTCCAACTCAAAAACAGTAGTGGGAGAAAAAATTCTGAATGGAAGCTATCTGCGGTGGAGCCGTGCACTGAATTTGTGATGCAGAAATCAGAATCCCTGCAGTTTTACACAAAGACTCAGGCCTGACATAAAGCTGCTGGCGTTTTAAAACCTTTCTTGAAGATCAGGGCATTGAAGTGCTGGGCTCTTTCAGTCAGATTAATTGTTGGTGCTGCAAGCTGTTCACCGAAACCCCAAATACCAGCCCTGCGTAAGCTTGTCCACAACACAACCCTCTCTTGAATTTGCATCTAATGTTTATCTTTATCTTTTAGATGTTTATCTATCTGGGGTGGCACGTAAAATTCCAGCTGAAATGTGAAGATATTGCCACAAAACCCTTTGGTCAACAAGGGCAGAGAATAAACCAGCTACCAGCACACAGCAAACAATGCTCCACAGGAACCCCCCTCCCCAGCGTCTCATTCTCCAGCATTTCAAAAGGCAAGTGTAAAAATGATGCTATTTCTAATTCTCTGCAAAGTAGTTCAGCTATGGCCTTCGGTATACAGCTATAACCTCTCATCAGCAAGGCAGACCAGCCAGAAAGCAAGGCCTACTACGTAGCTAACCAGCCTGTTTGTTGCTATGGGCACCCATTCCCCCCTCCCCTCCATACCTGCGTATCTTCTCCTTGGGTAACGCTGGACCTTGTACTGAGAATTACCCATCCCTGATGTGGACAGGAGGCAGCACTAAACATCCTTTATAAGGCTCAGTTGCTTAATGGAAGGCAGCTACCTGGTTCTGCATTGTCTTTCATTCATTCTCACGCTAACTGTACAGTAGCAGCAGCAGCAGCGAGTTAGCAGCAGCAGCAGCAGCGTTAGTGGCAGCAAAGGGGAATTTCAGCGTGTGTATGGATAACCTCAGTCTGTGGAAATTGCGCTTATACAACATATATTCCATTCTTCTGTAACATAGAGTCATATGTGCTACACATTCTATACAGTCTCCATTCAGAGAAAGGAAATATACATAGGATGGTCTACCATTTTTTTTCTTTGTGCAAATGAATGTTTACTAATAGAAATCCTACATTAATTTGAGTAAATGTCAATAAATTTTGCATTTCAAGACATTAATTTAATGATTAATTCTACATATCCATAAGACAGAGAGATGCTAGCAGCCTTGTAACTTACTAACACAAGGGCAATTGCATCCCTGTCACATTGTCCACCAAAGCAATCCCCTATTCTTAGGACTTCAGAAAGGACTTAGATTTCATGAGTCCCTTTAAATTAATGAATCATTGGCATAAGAAGCGAATTAGACCCTTGGCTGATTTAATTCAGTATTGGCTCTCCAAGGCTTCAGTCATAGGTATTTACCAAATGTATCTGGTAAAAACTGAACTTGGGCTTTCTGCATACAGAACAAGGGTGTTACTAATGCTGTTCCCTGTGCAAGGTTGCACAGTGGTACTCTTCGTTCAGTAATCCCAAAATAAGCAAGTGGGTTGTTTCCATGGATGTCTGAAGGGTTGGTGGGCAATGTCATGTGCATCATGACAATGTGCAAATGTGTGAACTGTATAACTGTGTGACACAAATGATGCAATTTGTGCCATGTATGATGATGATGTCATGATGGACAAGTTCATACAGTAGTGGCTTTTACCAGGCACTTCTGGCTGTCTCCTACATAGTAACCTTATTCTAATCCCTTTAAAGGTAAATCTTCTCAAATCTCAGAACATTCAATTCTAACTGCTGGGTGGAAATGAAAAAATAGGAAATGCTGCTACAAATGAAAATTTGGCTGAGAGAAGATACTTTGAAGAATATATAAACAGCTGTCACAGCCCAGTGAGGCTATTCTTATAGGTAGGCTCTATAAAGCGCTTTATTTTCTTCTATCACACAGCTTATCATATTTAAATTAATTCAGAATGAAGATGTAACATTTCCATGAATTCTGGAGTAATCAATTCATGTATTATTATAATTATAAAATGATATTATAAAAACAAAATATTCATAAATACTTAATCTTTATTTTCCAATTTTTCTAGTTGTTCAGAAAAAATAAAGGCCTGGGGGAGGGGGGAACACCAGAAAAAATGAATTGTTTTTTTCAGTGCTGAGCCAATATTCATTTAGTCTCCAATCAACCCTGCATTAAGAGTCTCCATTTTACATTTGATACTATCCATACTATATAACTTGGAGGTTTGTGATACACTTTTTCCCAACCTGGCAATCTTTGAATGACCTTCAAACTTTCTGGAAGTTACTCCTAGCATATCTGGGAGCCATAGTTTAGGAAGGCTGATGTAAAGCAATCATTATGAATTTCACTTTTTATTCAGATTATTCTTGTGTAGAAGCCATCTTATCCATAACTCTAGTGCTACCATTACTCTGTCTGTGTTTCTGTTTCTTAGGACATTAAACTTGAGTGCTGTTCTTCATAAATAATGGATTTTTCCCCCCAGTTCTTGAAAGCATTGAAATAATTCCTTTCTATATTGTTCTGGCTTTTCTCTTTTATTTGTTTGTTTTGTGCCTTTGAGTCATTCTTACTCCTGAAGACTTGCTTGGACTAGTCCCTGCGGTTTGCCTGGCAAGATTTCTGAAGTGGGTTGCCATTGCCTTCTTCCTAGGGCTGAGAGAGTTTGACTGGCCCAAGGTCACCCAGGTGGCTTTGTGCCGAAGGCAGGACTAGAACTTACAGTCTCCCGGTTTCTAGCCCAGTGCCATTCCCACAATCCACTGTAACTTGATAGACTAGCTGGAGGTAATAGAAGTTGATGTTTAAAGCTTCTGAATAGTGCTTGTTTTCTTAGCCTGCTTGATAGAAAATCTTCGACTTTCATTTAAATGATCAACATTCCACTAAAGTTGGTCTTATTCTTCTTTTGTCATCCTAACTCTGTATACATCAGAAGGAAAATGTAATCGTCAGCCAAGACCAAATTAGCTATGCAAACTTCACTTATACATTCAGAAATGTTCATATTGTATCAAATGGTCATATCACATTAGGTTTTCCAGGCAGGAAGATTCACCCTTATACAGGAAAAAGTATCTTACATGTAAGAATAGCAGCTTTGAGGCCTGTTTCAGTTCATGCTGGATAGGAAGTTCAGAGCATATATGATAAAACAGCAATCCCAATTTACAGTGCCCTATTCATTTGTAAAGCGTGTGGGGAAAATACACGGGACAGAAGATACATTATGTTCCTCTCCTTCAGTGTGTCACAACTGACAGTTTTAAGAAATTCTCTTTCAGCCTGTCTCTGTGTTGACACCACCAGTGCTCAACTAGAAAAAAATGTCTTAAAAGCAGTGGTGTTCTGTTGACAAACCATAGACTTCATCCTACCCCCTGGATGCAAATGAACATATTCTTAATTTAGCACACATTGCTTTGCCTATCTCAAAGGAGATAGTAGCATCTGAAAGCCAATATACAAGGCTCTTTGTGTCAAAGCAAGACTGCAAAGTGGGTAGAGGTATCTGAGTCCTATAATATCTGAGCTTGTCCAAGACATATGAATGACTTCAGCAAAAGGAAAAAAATGGCACCCCTTTCCATCTGCAGGAACCATCTAGACTGGCGATTGAATCCTACTCCAACACTGATAAAAGTAGACAAAAGCATTTTCTACCCTGCATAAATAGGATTATGAGATGCTTACACTTTCCTTTTCTCCAATCCCTGACAGTCACTGCCCATCCCACTATATAAATGGTATTTATGCTCCCCTTTTCAACATCTGCCTAAATACATAAAATGAACAATTATCTTTTGGAAGACTCTTTAGTATGGAGTATGACTGTAGACTAAGACATGAAAATGTCTTCATGCTCTGATTAATTCATTCTAGGGTTCTCATGACCTTGCAGGCAGTTTTCTGTCAGTTTCTACAGCAATTTCCTTTCCCTTCGAACTCTGCAATCACAGGAGTTCAGCATGCAGATTAGCTGGGGAGGGGTTAAGCATGTCTAGTTGCACTCTTCCTAATATGTAGAAGCAGAAGATAAATTGTGAATGATGCAAAAGCGAAGGATTTCAAAGCTGGTCTTAATTTGCAATTAACTCATAGGAATGGGAACACCAAGAGAGAAGGAAATGAGGAATAACCAATAATATCTGAGAATAACACACTGAGGTAGTTGAGAAGAAGAAAAGAAAGGCAGATCTATCTTAGTAAAGGAGAAAGTATATCTTTACACCTCCCTTTATCCCTTGCTGTGTTAGCCATTCTGTTTCCATGCTGTCAACTAATACTGCTGGGATTCATACTCCCTTTATGGATCAAAAGTTTATGGATCATTCCAACATTTCTGCACAAGGTCAATTTTCAAATATGCTGGGCCTGTATCTCCTCGAATTCCAAGTATCAGAAGGAGTCATGAAGGTTGAATGATAGGATGGCAGTTGTTGGAAAGCCCTGATATTTATTTATTTATTTATTTATTTATTTATTAATTAAATTTGTCCCCCACCCATCTCCCCCCAATGGGGGACTCTGGGTGGGTCACAACACGTATACATAACTGGATACAACAAGAGTCAGCAAACCTTAAGGCTACAGATCTTTGTAATAAGTGAAGGGAGGTCAAGATAAAGGCATTAATGCTGCTGCTTTTACATCATTTAGTGTAGGAAATTATTCCACAACACTCAGTTTTATGCCCCAACGATCCACCATTTTATATGAAGATAGTGTAATATAGAATGAATGAATAAATAGGGTTACAAAGATATGCCTCTCTTAAAAATGATTGAAACTGGATGGATCATAACTGCACTCATTTCTGTTTTTGCATATAGTGAAAGCTGCTGCATTCAAGTTTTTCAATTTGTTTTTTCTTTAATTAGTAATTTACAAATGAAGAAGAACACATGAAAATGAAATCTCCCCATTCCTTATTATAAACTTCTCTAGCCTTTGCCCATTACTGAGTGAAGTGTTACACACCCATTCTTGAATCAGCACAAAACAATGACAGAATAACATTTATCGTTCCCACTTCCAATCTCTATCCTGCCTCTGTCGCATCTGTTCTGAATCACAACTAGGTGGTGTAGTTCTGATGTGTGAGTTGCCACTTGTTATGGGCAAGAGGACCGGTTTTCTCCCTTGGCTTTTCTGCCATCCCCTGTCAGCACACCTGGCCAGTCAGGGATCTGCAGCACCAATGGTGTGGACTCTATCCAAACTTCTATCAGCTGGCTTGTCTGTCCTCTTCCCACTCTGCATTTGGGTATTTCTCAATTTAAAATGTGAAATAACCATATAGGAAGAAATACTGTAGATCCAGACAAAGGGAAACAGACCTTGCCATGATTGTATAAATAGCTAGGTCCTGCAGAAAGAACTGCTAGGTCACATTCTCTTATTGCTGGGAGAGAGGGGAAACCAGTGACACTTACAAATACAGAGGAACTGGCAAAGAAGCCATGAAACTGGAGATCAGCATCTCGATCTCCAGTATTCTCTCGAGAGTGCAATGAGGAAAAGTGGAGTTGCTGCATATTATGGTAAATATACATAGCAGACTACTGTTAAACCCAAATATTGAAAACGTAAGTACCTTCCACAAATAAAATAGAGAGCTTCTGTTCTGTTTTATTTGGGAGCCTGCTGAGAAATTGGTGGTAGAAACAAAAAGGGAGGGGAGGTGACAGAAAAGGCAGCTAGCAATTAGTACAGGTCTGTGACTCCTTAAAATATGGAGGCTCCCTAGTAGTACTAGCCCTGTGGACTATTGCCAGTCACTGACAAATGTTAAACATTGCGGACATTTACTATGGCTAGGCTCGATGTGTTACCCTCAACCGTGATGGATGGCAGATATCATAAGATCCCTTTTTCTGATCAGTTCTGCCCCTGTGGATCTTGGATGACTGAGGATGTAGGTCATGTTCTATTATATTGTAATTTCTATAGAGATTTATAAGCCTCTTCAATATCACCTCTGCTAAAAGAGCTACCTGCTAGAGAAGATGAGGTATATTTCTTTTCTCCTGATACACTGTAGGAGCAACGTTACATGGTCAGTAACTAGATTCTACCTACTACCCATGAGGGTTCGCACCCAGGTCCTAGCAGATATAGCACATTATCCACCAAATATTTAAATAATTCAACTTAAAAAACTATATCACAGCCACAGGCCTAAGACAACAACATAAAATGACTGGACTCAAGGCCCAGAGCCCAGAACTCAACATTTGTTCAACTGGAAGAACATCTACCACATCATAAGGGTAGACCATTGCTGTTTCTCTTATGCTGCTTTTGAAATGTTATTTTTAATATTTGATGTTTTGCTGGCCTTTGCAATTTTATATGTGGCTGGTCAGTGTAAATAAATTCTTCTCCTTCAGAGTGAGTGAGAAAAGCCTATGGTGGAGGCTGGTAACAAGGCTAGAGGATAAGATCTGTGCCTTCCAACACTTCCCAAATAAATGTATAAGAGGTCAGCTGACCTCACCTTCAAGGTAGTTGGGGTAAGCATCACAGATTTTGCACACCTTAATGCTGTCATTGGCTGGTAATGGAATAAGGAAGTAACTCTACTTTTATACTAGTACTGCTAATGAAGACTTGAGACTGTCTCAGTCATGGGCTGGGAGGCAAGAGGACAAAGAGGGCAAATTTCATGCTCTCAGGGCATGATTGGGCTGTGATTAATCGTAGGGACAGGGCTTCAGAAGAGGAAGGCAAGAATTGATCCTCTGCTCAGTCTAATGGGCAGAGACAACATATCCAAACTTATTAAGGATACCCAGGATTTCACAGAGAACGCCTCAAAGCACCATATTTTGGATTACTTTGCAAACAAACAAACAAAAAAAGATACAATCGTGTGAAAAAGAAAGTATACCTTCTTTGATTTCTATGGTTTTACGTATCAGGACATAATAAAAATCATCTGGTCCTTAGCAGTTCTCAAAAGTAGGTAAATACAACCTCAGATGAACAACACATGACATATCACACCATATCATCATTTATTTTACAAAAAGAAAGCCAAAATGGAGAAGCCATGTGTGAAAAACTATGTACACCCTTACTGCTCATACGAGGTATGAAGAGGCTAAGTAGCAGCCAGGTGCTGCTAATCAAATGCCCTTGAATAATTGATCATCAGCAAGTGGGACTACCTCTAGAAAAGCCAAAGTTTTAGGAGTTCTCTGGTCTTGAGCATTGAGGTGTGTGTTAACACAATGCCAAATAGTAAAGACATCAGCAATGATCTTAGAGAAGCAATTGTTCCTGCCCATCAGTCTGGGAAGGGTTATAAGGCCATTTCCAAACAATTTCAAGTCCATCATTTTACAGTGAGGAAGATGATTCACAAGTGGAAAACATTCAAGACAGTTGCCAATCTTCCCAGGAGTGGACGTCCCAGCAAATTTCCCCCAAGGTCAGACTGTGCAATGCTCAGAGAAATTGCAAAAAATCCAAGAGTTACATCTCAGACTCTACAGGCCTCAGTTAGCATGTGAAATGTTAAAGTTCATGACAGTACAATTAGAAAAAGACTGAACAAGTATGGTTTGTTTGGAAGGGTTGCCAGGAGAAAACCTCTTCTCTCTAAAAAGAACATGGCAGCATGGTTTAGGTTTGCAAAGTTGTATCTGAACAAATCACAAGACTTCTGGAACACCGTCCTTTGGACAGACGAGACCAAAGTGGAGATGTTTGGCCATAATGCACAGCACCACATTTGGTGAAAACCAAACACAGCATATCAGCACAAACATCTCATATCAACTGTCAAGCATGGTGGTGGAGGGGTAATGATTTGGGCTTGTATTGCAGCCATAGGACCTGGGCACCTTGCAGTCATTGAGTCGACCATGAACTCCTCTGTATACCAAAGTATTCTAGATTCAAATATGAGGCCACCTGTACGACAGCTAAAACTTAGCCGACATTGGGTCATGCAACAGGACAATGATCCCAAGTACACCAGCAAATCTACAACAGAGTGGCTGAAAAAGAAAAGAATCAAGGTGTTGCAATGGCCCAGTCAAAGTCCAGACCTCAACCCGACTGAAATGCTGTGGCGGGACCTCAAGAGAGCTGTGCATAAACAAATGCCCGCAAACCTCCATGAACTGAAGCAATGTTGTAAAGAAGAGTGGGCCAAAATTCCTCCACAGTGATGTGAGAGACTGATAAAGTCATACAGAAAACAATTTCTTCAAGTTATTGCTGATAAAGGTGGTTCTACAAGCTATTGAATCATAAGGTGTACTTAGTTTTTCACACTTTGGCTTTCTTTTTGTAAAATAAATGATGACATGGTGTAATATGTCATGTGTTGTTGTTCATCTGAGGTTGTATTTACCTACTTCTGAGAACTGCTAAGGACCAGATGATTTTTATTACATCCTGATACATAAAACCGTAGAACTCAAAGAGGGTGTACTTTCTTTTTCACACGACTGTACTTATCTACTGTTCTAAGACCCAACTGCTCTGGACAATTTTTGTCCAGTTTCCAACTTTCTGTTTCTAGGGAAGGTTGTTGAGAAGGTGATTATGCAGTAGCTTCAGGGGATCCTGGATAAAATGGATTATCTGGACCACTTTCAGTCTAGATTCAGGCCTAGGTATCGGACTGAAACAGCACTGGTTGCACTTTTGGATAGTCTCTGGCAGGAGTGGGATGGGGTAATGCATTCATCCTTATTCTTCTTGACCTCTTAGCAGCTTTCGATACCCTAAACCATGGTATCCTTCTGTATTGACTTTGGGGATTGGGTGTGGGCGGCACTGTACTGTGCTGGTTCTCTTCCTTCCTCTGGGGCCAGTTGTAGTCAGTGTTGATCGAAGGCAGAGGTTCTGCCTTCAGCCTCTACTTTGTGGGGTGCCACAGGGTTTGGTACTTTATCCACTGTTTAACAGCTCCCATGAAGCTGCTGGGTGAGGTTATCTGACAGCATGGCGTGAGGTATCATCAGTATGCTGATGATACCCAGCTTTATATCTCCATCCCAGGCCAACTAAGTGATGCTGTGGAGGTCCTATCTCCAGGCCTGGAGGCTGTAGATGCCTGGATGGGGAACAACAGGCTTCAGTGCAACCCAAGTAAGACTGAATGGCTTTGGGTATTGGGTCCCCCGGGTTCTGGAAACTTTCCATCTCTGGTTTAGGATGGGGCTGCACTACCCCAAACAGAACCTATGCACCATTTGGGGGGTTCTTCTGGATTCACAGCTGTTGTTTGAAGAAGAGGTGGTAGCCATGGCCAGGAGGGCCTTTGCACAAGTAGGTTTTTATGCCAGTTGTGTCTGTTCCTGGATGGGAGGCCCTGTTCATGGTGCCTCATGCTTTAGTCACCTCTCATAGGGATTACTGCAGTGCGCTCTAAGTGAGGCTGCTTTTGAAGAATATTCGGAAGCTTCAACTGGTGCAAAATGTGACTGCGTGGGCAGTTATGTGCACCCCATTACACCTCTGCTCCATGAGCTGCCCTGGTTGCCAGTTTGCTTTTGGGTTCAGTACAAGGGCTGGCAGGAACTGCATGTTGTGGGACTCATCAGCTAGGGAGTGTCATCTGGCAGGAACTAGGAAGACAGCCTGGCCCCCACCCTTAAGAACATCACCCCCCCCAAGAGATTAGTTTGCCCCCCCCAAGTTTAGTTTTGTTGTTGTTCAGTCGTTAAGTCATATCTGACTCTTCGTGACCCCATGAACCATATTGCGCCAGGCCTTCCTGTCCTTCACTGCCTCCCTGAGTTTGCTCAGTTTCATGCTCATTGCTTCAGTGATGCTATCTAACCATCTCACCCTCTGCCGTCCTCTTCTCCTTTTGCCTTCAATCTTTCCCAGCATCAGGGTCTTTCCCAAAGAGTCCTCTCTTCGCACAAGTTTAGTTTACAAGACCTGAAAACATGGTTCTATCAACAGGCAAAGGGATACAGGAATGTGGTGGAGCTGGTGCAGCAGCTGTAGTGAGTGTTTTGATGATTACCTTGGCTATTAGTTTTATGTATTTTATGATGGTTTTTATAAGCTTTTTATATTGGTTTTTTTCTTGTTTTTAAAATGCTGTATTGTTTGTTTTTTTGCTATTTTTTTATATTTGTTTAATTGTCGATAAGCTGCCCAGAATCATATGTATGAAATGGGCAACTATATACATTTGAATGATGAATAACTAGATAAATAAGAGCTGACCTAGAACTTGAGTGAAGTATTGAATTTTTAAAATTTTTTTAACCCAGAAATGAAAAAATAAAAAATAAAAACCTGACCTAAAGAATCAAAAGTTTGGATATGCCTTTTAGACAGTATCCTTAATAATAGAAATGGTCTGGAATTTGTAGATTTTGAGGTTTTTCTCACAGTGTTTACAAAGCTACAGGGTAAGGCTCAAACTTGGTTAATACTGGCATTATAAAATATCCGGTGTTCTTAATGAGAAAAGCCTTCTTTCTTCCCCGGTCCCCACCCCCTGCCAGTTAAATAAGCACTGGGCTATTTCAGCTGGAAAACAAGGAGAAATTGGTGTGAGAAAGAATGACTTTCTACTATAAGGAATCCATTACTTCTTACACCAATTCCTTCCCTTATTTTCCACCTATTTGACTGGTGTGCTTCCTCTTGTTTATTTCAGGCCATATCACTAAACTATACAATTTGCTAATTGCTACTCCCTTACAAAGAGAGCCTCTGTTTATAATGAAGCTGTTCTGGTTGGTGTATATTTTTTCAGTGCTAAATGCCTTTGGACTAGCTAAAAACTTGTAATTGAGTCAAAAATCTTCCATCTGTTTCCACCCTTTGTGGCTTATGTTAAGAAAATCCACTGTTGATAGACATCTGAAATAAAAATCAGTTACTTGCGCTTGTAAATTATATTTGGAATTCACCCAGCATTTTCCTTGAAAAGGTATTTCATGGACCCTATTTCAGCCTTTCTTACAATAACATCAAATAGGCTGATATTATTCATGGTTGAATTACGATAGGAGCTCTGGGTGAAAAATTAAGTGTAAGTGAATTCCCAATTCAGGTGCATTCAAAATGAGATAGGTGCCCACCCATCAACTTCCCAGAATGTTCCCCAGGGTTTTCTTTTGTGTGGAAGTGAGAACAAGTAAGAAAGAGATACAGTGATACCGTCATGGTGCAACAGTTTCATGAGGACCCCTTCAGGCTGCTATGTTTATGACTTCAGTTGTCATGCACACAATTAATATTCACATTTTAGAACTTTTTTTTGTCTGCATCAGGAAGATAGAAGAGAGAAAAATGTGAACATTTGCAGTTTCATATTTTAAATCAACTTAAATTGTTAGACCATTGTAACTGCATGAATAGAATTTGCCTGCGCTGCCTGGATATTAAAAGCATTTACTTTGAAATAAGTACAGAATTCTTCAAAATTCTCCTTGTTTTAAAGTAAAAACAATTCACAGAACATCTGCAATATGTCCATACCACCTGCAAAGGATGATTCTGAGTCTCTGGAAAGGATTCTGTGGTAAGCAATGGCTACTTTACTAAGCCACATGAAGCTCATGGCAGCTGAGGTACTAATTCTTAACCCACAGCCCCCATCATCTGCTGTTCTCTAAGAGTCATTCGGAGAAAGGTATATTATGGGGTTCTGGACTTAAACCTTGAGATACACTCCTATCTGAGCCCTTGCAAAGAGTCTCTTATTTCTCTACATCCTAGCTATGCAAAACATTGACAGGGTATGCAAATTATGGCAAGAAAAGGTTCATGCATGGAATCCTGGAGACAATTGCAAGCATGGACCAACCTTCGCCAACCTGATAATCTCCAGCAGTGAACTACAAATCTCACTGTATCCTAACAGAATGGTAGGCAACAGATCTGGAAAAGTAGAATGGGCAATAGAGCTAGATAGACTTGTGGCCTAAAGAGGTGGCAGGCACCTTTCTGTGCAGCAAATGGGAGAAATCTCTGGCTGTTCCCTATCCCTTTTCATGTGCATGAGAAGAAGGTGAGGATTGGTGACATCCTTAGCTATATGGATGCTATAGAAGGCAATCTGTATAGTTTCTTAATGGAGGAGAACTCCTCCTTGCCAGGGTCTACTCTAAGCTTTTTTCCCTTCCATTTAGTCCTAACCAGCTTCCAGGCACTGGCTCAAGACTTCCTCAGCATTTCTGGCCTGGCCTGGTAATACATGTAGAATATCATCAATATATGGATGATATCTGTCAGCCCACTAGGTAGACCAGACCAGGAAATCAACTCCACATGAAGGCTAAAACTACTTTTATTGAAGTTAACAATAACAAAATCTTGCAAGTCTGATTTTGCTGTACCTTCTCTTCCTTCTTATACTTCAGTGAATTAGGGAGGCTAATAATAATAAAGGGCTGAGCCACTTCTGAATGTTATCTCGCTGTTCTGGACTTAAAAAAAAAATTATCCCCTTTTGTCAAGGTAACAGTTCCCACATATTTCTGTCAAGGTCATCTTCCTTACTCTCTACAATACATCACCCAAAATTGACAGATCACTTCTGTAGTAGTTCATATCGATGTTAAATTACATGGGAAAGAGGTCTGAGTCCTGAGTCCCCTCACATGGGGGCAACTAAGGGCTTGATTATTTCTTTCCCACAACTACCAACTAGAATCACGTGCTCAGGGAGTAGTGGAACCACCACAGTTCAATGTTAGCAAGCCTCAGACCTTGCAGGCAGTCCCAAAGGGTACTATGGTTGATTGTATTGAATGCCACCAAGAAGTCTAATAGAAGCAGAAGGGGCATTCTATTTTCACTCAAGTCCTCATGAAAGTAATCCACCAGAGAAACCAATATTGTTTCTGTCCCATGTTTGGGCCTGCATCCTGACTGAAAGGAATACAGACATGCTGCTTCTTCTAGAATCCCATGGAGCTAATTATATACTACCTTCTCACCAACCTTGTCTAAAGAAGGTTAGAGACTGGGTGGAAATTGGATAGAGAGACTGGCCTCTTCAAGAGAAGGTACAGCACTGCCTCTTTCAAAGTGAGCAGTATTTCACCCTTCCTCAAAGATGCAATAAGGGAAGCGATACTACAATTCATGCCACAGAATGCTTGAGTAAAAGAATTATCCAGCACCCCTCTATGATCATGGAAGGCCTAAAGCCAATCTCTCACAGCATAAAGTTTCTTCCTCTGGATATTGCCACAGAAAATGCCTCATTCTTTCTTACCAACATCAGCCACACAAGGGCTTCTGGTGGAATTGCTAGTGTCCCAAAGCCTCTTTCTTTCCCCCCCCCCCCCCTTCCTAGCATTTTTCCCACAGGTGCAGGGTTCCTTTTTTTTTGTTTTTTTTGGATCAATCAAATGTTGATCTGTTGGTTGTGACAGGAATTGATTGACCGGCTTGTTGCCGGAGCATGATGTGGGCTGAGAAAGAGTGACTGGTCCAAAGTCACCCAGCTGGCTTTCATGCCCAAAGTGGGACTAGAACTCACAGTCTCCTGCTTTCTAGCCTGGAGCCTTCACCAGTAGACCAAACTGGCTCTTTTTTGTTTTGCTTGTCTTCTCAATGATGTTGTTCTAACATCATTTCAAAAAACTGTGCAAGCAATATGGGCATAAACTGCTAGATTCCCATTCATCAAACAAACAGCAGCAGCTGTGTTGCAACAGTCTACATACTTCTCAAAAGATTCATACCAGATATATGGTTAGTTTGTGTTTTCCTTGACAACTTGGCAGAAATTCTAAGCTACATCCCATTGTAATCTATTAACTGTTATTGGCAAGTCAACTATGCTATTGACAGTTCCTCCTCCCCAGCATGATTGCAAGTCTCTGCATAAGCAGTTTCCAGTAGAACCCAATATTAGGGCTCTATAAGTGAATTATTACTCCAGAGAATGAATGCCTTATAATAGCCCTCTAAATACAATAGCTAGAATTCTAACTCTGAATAGCATAACCGCTGTACCCCATATTAACTGTGAATTAACCTTACTGGCTAAAGCTTGTATCCTATCTGTAGCTAAAAACTTACTGGCTAAAGCCCTCATCACATCTTTGATTAGAAAAAGTGGTTCTGTAGCTTTTGATGTATTGAAGGTTTCTCTAGCCTAGGGTCTCCTAGCTATCTTGAAGTATATTCCCTCCCCATCCAGCAAGCATGCATCTTGGAAAAAATTAAACAGAGCAAGTCAGTGATCCATTAAAAATATCAGAGGTCCTCTTAGTGGACCCAACTAATATGACTAACTTTGTATTATTTTAATACCTGTCAATGAAAATTATTGCTACTATTGATTTTGGAAATGACTGTTTTTATTCTGCACTACCTATTTAATAGCCACTAGATGGCAACAGGTGATGAACTTAAATGATGGGCTTGAACAATGAAAGCAATGAGCACTGCATGAACGTGAGCAGTGTCTTTTCAAAAGCCATGCTGGGATCATGGGAGTTGTCTGCAGCATTGGATAAAATGTATTACTTATCTGAAATCTGTATGTCACCCATCCTAAAGATTTGAATTGGTAAGGATCATCACACCTATATACTTAGTATTAATTTCTAAATTGCCAGAAAGATTTAACAAAGGACATTATTCTACCTCTTCATTGTAGATCCTGAATTAGAAAATAATTTTATGATCCTTTCTATAAACATTATTACATTATTGTTAAAACCCTATTCAATGATTTCAGTTCATTCATTGTAACATAACCTAAGATTATGCTTTTAAAATAATTTTTAGAAATGCATGGTATAGATTTGTCAGTATAATTGACAGATTCTTTAGATGTTTTTCCCCTTCTGGTTATGCAGAAGGGTCCTCCCCAGAGATGATCATTTATCATATCTCCGGTGATCTTTGGTACCAGTGGAGATAGGTCAGATGCTAGTAGGTCACCCTTGCTAGTAAGCTCTCAGGAGTAAGAGCAGGTGTGACTCTGCATCATGAAAGAAGTCAGTCTTCTTAAGAAAAGGAATTCTGACATCAAACCCATAAAAAGGCAAACTACTATTGTACTGTTGCCAGGAAAACTGTATCATATCATTGAAACATTAGATGAGTTAGGTGTCAAATTAAGAGACTCCCAGGTTGGAAGATTAACTAGGGAAGTTGTTGAAGTTGCACAAGTTGATTTGAAGGTGATGACACAGCCAGGTCAAAGTTGCCAGAAAGTAGAGTCATGGATGATTCTAGTATTGAAAGGGGACTTGCTTG
Organism: Python bivittatus; assembly: GCF_059951505.1. NCBI lineage: Eukaryota > Metazoa > Chordata > Lepidosauria > Squamata > Pythonidae > Python > Python bivittatus. The sequence continues at coordinate 33,275,036 of NW_028277074.1, forward strand.
ATTTACAAGGAAACATAAAGTGGGAACATGGAAGGTGAGAAGCATGAACTAAGAAAAGTTGGATTTGCAAAAATGGATTTGAAACTTATTAAACTGAATAGCTTGCAAGTAAGTGAACCAGAATGGGCCACTTTAACTCAGATAATCACATGGTACACTATTCGAGGCATGACCCATACAAAGGATAGACAGACAATGATTTGCAAAAAGAAAATCACTAAGTATGTGCTTGGCCATAATCCCATAAACAACAAGATACCCCATAAATATTAGTGATATACAAGTATACTATTACAGATCCAATGGAAGAAGACACTGAGGAATCCTATGGCAAATTACAAGAGGTACTAAATGCAGCATCAAGAAAGGACATCATTCTACTAATGGTTGGTTGGAATGCAAACATTGCAAAATGGAGAAACCTGGAATCACTGGAAAATTTGAACTGGATAAAAGCAACAGTGCAGAAGATGGGTTAATAGAATTTTCTGGAGGCAACTCTTTGTTTATTGCCAATTCCTGCTTCAAGTAAAATCAACACAAACCTCACATGTGGACATCACCAAACAGACAACAGACTACATCATAGAAAATGGAAGATATGGCAATTTAGTCATCTAGGATACTTCTGGGTGCAGATTGTGGAACAGACTATGGATTGCCTAAGGTTGAATATAGAAAATGAAAGTGAGTATATGTGCCAGCAAGATAGCGCTTGAAGAACCTATAGTCAGTATATAAGATCAAGATAACAAACATAATGAGTGCTTAATTTATGCAAAAATGAACTTCAGGAGCTATGGGAAAGGACATTCTGAACAATTAATTGGAAAAAAAATCCAAAATTTGAAAGAGGAAAAATTACTTTCAGGACAAGCTATAATGGAATATGAAAATCCTGGGCAACAAGGAGAGACAAAGGCTAATTTTCAATGTCAAAAAAGATGTCTCAAACAAGATTGTCAATAAATGAAGTAATACAACAAGAGAAGAAAACATAAAGATGTTTTTAGGACAATCAGAGAAATCACAGAAAAAAATAACAGCTAGATTAGGAATATTCCAGTGTAATTTTGGTAGAGATACCATAAAAGCAAATTAGGTTAAAAGGAACTAGAAAGGTTTTACTGAATCTTTCACAAATTGGATTATAAAATGACAGAAATATGTGCAAAAATATAATACATTCAAGGAACCAACTCCATCTGTCAAGTAAAAAAGCACCAGGTGCAGATGAAGTAGCCACTGAAGTGAAGAGGTAGTTAAAATACTAATAGCTGTACAAATATGGAAAGGCCTAAAGATTCAAATAGTTTGATGTATGTACCTATACTGAAGAATGGAGATACAGGAGAATGCACAAATTACTGAACACTGCACTAATCCTTCACACGTGCAAAGATTGACTTAGATGTTCCCACGTTAATAGATCTGGAGAAATGCAAAATAAATAGCAGGTTCTCTGGGAGGCAGAGAGACAGTTAGCTAACATGATAAGTGCAAGAGAATACCAGGAGGTGATTCACCTTTGCTTCACAGACTATAGCAAGACCTTTGGCCAAGTGGATGATGCCAGAATGTGGAGTGTTATGGATAATGAGTGTACCAGAAATTTCTGAAGAAATTTTACAATGAATAAGACATACTGTAGGAAGTGAAATAAAGTGATTCAGAATAGGAAATGGAGTAAGACATCAGTTTATTGTCCCTACATTTGTTGAATTATGCAGTGAATTTAAGAATGGCATGACTAGAAGAGGTTACAGCTGGAATTAAACATGAAGGATGGAATACTAATAAGCTGACATTTCACTTTAGTAACTAAAAGTAGAAAAAAGCCTTAGACATTATGAAAATAAAAAGGAGAGTTAATTTTTTTATTAGTGTTACATATCAAGACAAAATTGGATACCTAATGAACTTACAGTTGACAGTGAAAATAATTGAGCCTAAAGTTTCTCTAATTCAAAGGTGTCCTTGGGCTTGAGAAAAGCAATAGACAGTGTACTGGAGAAGGAAAGAGGAGAGGGAAGAAGGCAATGAGCAACATGGACAAGATGGTGAAGGACAACAATTTATCATTGACAACAAAGACCAGAATAATTAAAGCACTGGTTTTTCCAGTGGCCATATAGGGCTGTGAAAGCTGGCCTCTCCGGAAGAGGAAAAAGATAGTTAAATCTGAATTATGGATTTGGAGGTGGAAATATAATGGACTTCAAAAAGAGCCAACCAATCAGTCCTAGAGTTCATTCTCAAGCCAGAAGAATTTTGGCAGCACGTTTTCTAATCAGAATGCTTCAGAAGCAAAATCATTTGAACCTACCAAATGTATCTACTGTATTCTACTCAGAGCAAGTAGTCTTGATCTTCAGGATATCAGATGAAAAGAAAAAAAAATCATATGAAAGAAAAAACAGAAAGAAAAAGAAAAGCACAAAAGAAAATCACGGACATTAGAACTGATTTTGCAAAAGTAGAGAGTAATTGCCCAAGTAAATATGTTGTGTGGATCAGAAAAGAGCTATAGATTCCACTTCTCACATAATCCTTAGTTTGTTCTAACAATTTCCTGCTTACCATCAGGAAATGTAGATAGCTATGTGGAGAACACAGAAATACACCCCCCCACCCGGTCACTGCCATTTCCGTATGAAAAGACTTTTCTCATGAAAGCTCATTTCAGCTGAGTTTATCCACAGGTTGGTTCCCAGGCGTATTTTTATTTCAGAATTAATTGCCCACCTCTACATTACCAGAGGAGGCTATCAAGAGGGCAGTGATTGTTGTTAATAGCTAGAGGCCATCCATGGTTACTTGTAGACATACACAGGGTATTGACTAAGAGCAATTACTCTGCACTGAAAATGTAAATCACAATTTCTTGTTGACCAGTTGTGGGTGCAATCCTGCAAGAAGAGAAAAAGATGTTTTCATGAAGCACTCTTGCTCCCTCTTCCCATGTATGAACCAAAGCGTTTGTGCAATGCTTCTTTCCAGCATTTGTCACTCAGTCTTCAGAACAGTGAACTTGCTTCTTGAAAACAAGATCATAGTCAATTACTACACTCAGGTTATTGATTGCCAAGATCTCAGTTGCAGCATATTCAGGAACTTCTAAAGAACTACCCAATACCATCATTAATCAACATCAATCACCAAGCTCAGTCCAAATAGCCAAATTATGGTATCTGCTTTCTGAAGACAGTAAAAGCTTGAAAACCTTTTAGTTTATTCTATTCATGACTCTTCCTGGCAATTAAGCAAATAAATAAGCATGAATCTACCATCAGTACAGTTCAGAAATGGCTAGGCAATATATGCGCGAAAGCATGTTAAAATAATTCCTCTTTTTTCAAGGAGATGGGTTGAGAGTTGGTTGATATTCCTTTGCCTATATTTTATTTTCTATCCAATGGGGCAAATTCCAATCAGGTCAACCTAGTCTTTTTCATTTACTTTACAAAATCGCATAGAATTCAGCTTCTCAGTTTTCAGGACCTAACAGGCAATTTTCATTCATCAAAGGCTGCTGGATCAAAGATCAACAGGAAAGCATATGACATCCATATAAAAGTAGTTTACAGCAGCCTTCCCCAGAATGATACTGTCCATATTGACCAGGAATGATGGAAGTTGTAGTCCAAAACATTTGCACATATTTGCTCAAGGAAGGCTGCTCTAAATTTCAAGTGAAAGCTCGGAGGGAATACAGTTCTCAGTGAGTAAGATGAAATTATATATTGAAACTTCTGCTTCAATACATTTAAACTGATGTTTCCATATTAGAAACTGCATGTTTGATGGCTTGTGTTTCTATGAATGCTACAAGGATTCCATGGAAATACTTAAGAAATTAAGGGTTTGACATTATTTGATATTTCTAGACTCACACATTTCTTCCTCCTCCCCCATTACACTTAAACCAGCATTTGTTTTTTTGTAGTTGTCAATCAAACTTGGGTTGTAAATTGCTATAGTTGGTGTCTAGAAATAATGGTTTGCTTATTCAAACATAATGGCCAACTACGGCTTGCTGTAAACACTGAATAATACATTAAATAAATTATGGGTCTAAGGAGTTTGAGAGGCAGTTATGTAACACAAAATAAGCTACATCATTGGGACTGAATAGTTAACTTCCAATTTGTTAGGAATATATCAGGAAAAAATACATAATATGTCAAATATATTGTATGCATTTTACTTTCTTAAAGTCCTGTGGTCCTATTTTAATACTTTGCTAAAATATATTTTCTTATTTGTCACTCTGGTATATATGCAGGTGATCACATGTGAATACAAATGAAAGATCTGGCTGTGAAAGAAAAAAATCCATTGTAAGCATTCTTAGGAAATAGGGTCAGATCTGAAACTTGCTTGACTTCTCATCCTTTCCCATTTTCCTCTTTCATTCATGGTTTTTTTGTGTGTGTATGTGCCTTTGAGTCAGTGTTGACTCCTGGCAACTACCTGGACAAGTCCTTGCAGTTTTCTTGGCAAAGTTTTTCAGAAATGGGTTGCCATTGCCTGCTTCCTAGGGCTGAGAGAGAGTGACTGGCCCAAGTTCACCCAGCTGGCTTTGTACCTAAAATGGGACTAGAATTCACAGTGCCCTGGTTTATAGCCTGGTGCCTTAACCACTGCACCAAACTGGCTCTCTTGATTATTCATGTTTAGTTTGATAAATAAATAAATAAAACTTCCATGCTGGCCAAGTCCCAACAACTCTGTAGTTAAAACTACAGTCCTTTCTTACCTTAGAGATAGCACTATTTTTTTACTGTCAATCTACTTAAAGGATCTTAAGTTCCAACAATATGAAAATAAAGCTTCCTACTCAGCATACTGTGGTAAAATAATATTAAATTAACCAGGATTGAAGCAGGAGAGAAGAAGGGTAGAAGCTGGGATCAAAATTCATTCCTGGCTTGCCAATGTGATTTAGCAAGTCAAGCAGCTGTGACTAACAGCTTTTTAAAAAATCTTCTTCAGATTACTACTGCTGTTTGGAGTTGAAGCAAATGTTTATATCAGACTTATTAATGATCTCCCTTTGACAAAAGTATTAAAAGTACAATAAAAGCTCCAAGATTATTAGGATGTCTGTGCAGTTTGGATGAGCAGAACAGAACCAGGCAAATTGTTTTTGAACTTTTATGTAATAAACCACAGTAATATTCCAGCATAAGTTGCATTTTAAAAAGGTGACTCATTTAGTAGCAGCATGAAATAAAAAATAAAGTGCTTCTTGAGACAAACTGGAGGGAAACAATAACAATTCCCCCCCCCTTTTTTGCTTTTCTGTAGCTTTATTTTCTGTGTAAATGCTGATTCTAATATTTGTTTTTAAAAATTAAATAAATGCTAAATAACTATTACCATGGATAATTCATTCCTTTGCAAGGAAGTTTTTCAAGCAGAAGATTCTGTCAACTCTGTTTTCTAGTCTAACACAGTCAGCAGAGCCAATGGATAATCTAAGACACTGCACTTCAAAACTTTTGAAGCATACCAAATTGGGAGAAGCTGATATGGATTATACATCTATAACATTATCCGTAACATGTAAAACGAAGAATTCAATAGGATTTAAATGAGATAACTAGTCATTTAATGAAAGATCATTTCAAAGCAATTCACAATTCCTCCCATAAACGCAGTTCACTGCCAACTTTTTAGTGCTGACTTTTTTCCTAAGACATGACTAGAAGATAATGCTTCTTTCCTTTATGCTAAAACATTTTAATCTCCTGATTTTAGTCCAATAAACTGCTATTAAAACAGATTTTCCAAACCTGCCTCTGCAAAATGTGCTTGAGTTACAACTCACACAGTTCAAAGCCAGAACATCTTGCTTGAACATTCTGGAATTTCTAGTCACAATTCAACTAGAGCAGTATTTTTCAGACTTTAACATCTGTAGACTTCAACTCTCAGAATTCCCCAGCCAGCATGCCTACAAATATACCCAATGGAAGAGATTCTGGAAATTGGACTCCAAGATTCCTGGTTTTAAGAAACATAGTTTGACAAATGTTCATAAAGATCTTAGTCAGAGACTATGCTTTGTTTGTAGAAATGTTCCTCTCTGCTTCTCAATGAACCAAAAAGATTCATTTTGCAGCTGCTGTGGCTGCTTCAACAAACCATGGTTTGTGACCTAATGTTATATGTGAAAACAACCAGTGATTTACTTGTGCTATTTTAGGTGCAAACTAAGCAAGGAATCAATAATCTGCTGCCGAACGGCATACGTTTGTTTGTCTGTGTGTGTGTGTTTTAATCAGAAATGCAGCCCACTTCCAGGTGGAAGGATAGCTCAATTTTTCCCCAGGAAATGTTTCTATCAGGGCTCTTCCAATTATTTCTTAGCTTCTGGATTAAAACATAGACTTTCTGTATTTTTTTAATCCTCTAAGTACTAAAGCAGCAGGGACCTGCAGGAGGTAGAGCAAACTCCTTTTTTGCTGTTCCTAAGAAATTTCCCACCACTGAATTTCTGCTTTTAAAAAGTTAACAGGAAAGAATGTGTTCTCTACAATCTCATCTGATTTGAATATTAGATGAGGGTTGACATGATTAATTATTCCTCCCCACAAAATTCTCCCATCCATATAGAAACCTGGCATAAGAAAAACATTAAAAAGCTAAGAAAAACATTCTTTCACTGATCCTGTTTTCAATTATTATCTTGTATGAAATGTTAAGGAAGGTTAACCCCAATTTACAGTCGTGTGTGGTAAACTTCAAACCCAACTTTAATACGCGGTGGCACAAGGGCTTAGTGACACTGGAGTCTGCTGGTCAGAAATGGTTGGCACTCCAGCGGTTCGGGCCCGGCTCCGCAGGATGGAGTGAGCTCCTGTCCCTTGTCCTAGCTCCTGCCCACCCAGCAGTTCGAAAGCTATTCCATCTGCGAGTAGATAAATGGGGACTCCCGTTTAGATGGGTGGAACCGGCAGTGCTGCACAGGGGAGCAAAATACCGGTGCTGGCTGAACTCCGAATGCAGCCGGCACGAGCGACGAGCGATGCGAGTGGCGAGAAAGATCTACGGAGGAGGAAAAAAGCCCGGATGACCCCCTAGCGGCCCCTGCTGGTCACATAGCATAATAGCACTAATTGTAAGATTTCTCACTGTTAGGTTTACATATATATATACTTTGTGAGCCGCCCAGAGTTCCCCATTGGGGGGAGATGGGCAGAGAATAAATCGAATGTATAAATAAATAAATAAAATGACTATGGCAACTAAGCTTTTTTTTTTTAAATTAACATAGCATCTAATTTAAAAACCATATCAAATATTTACTTCTTTTAAGGAATCATCTATAACATTGTTCTTTTTAAAGTTATTCTTGTATCTGATTAAAAAATATACTGTATTTTGCAAAACCAAAACCAAGCCCTGATATATATTTTAGTGTACTGTATCTTTCGTCAGGTGGAAAAGAAACACCAGCTCCTGGAAATCCCTGTTCCAAACTCACTGCTTATATAATGTGAATCAACCAACTTCTCTTTAATACAAGTTCTGTTTCTTCCCTTTCTCATGTAACAGTTTGTGCAATCCAAAATATATGAACCATTTTTCAACATTACCCTTGTATGGGTGGATGGCTAGGTGGGCTGGAAGGAAGGAAGAACACAGACTCAAGTTTGAAAGCTCCTTGGAAGAGGGCTGGCCCTTTCAATTTCTCAAGGATTCCGGATCCATTACTGTAAATACAATGAAGGCTTTTAACCCAGCTCAGTTCCACAAAACAGAACTAGGCATCTCTGCATTCTATTCCATTGCTATTGTGAATGTTCTTTTCCCACATTTTAGTTCTAATGGGATATATTTATTAAAAGGTCTTTTCAAGACCCTCTTGTGAATGGCCCTGTGCATTTCTTTAAATAAAACATGAGTAAATCTCTGTACATTCATAACTGTCAATGTCATTCCATAATTTTCATTTGGAAATTATGAACCAACTGATTGCTCAATCACAACGTCAGCCGCTAATGATCTATTCTCAATACAAAGCAGAAGCTTGTTCTGAATGTAAAACAAATAGCAGGAGCCACAGATTACATATCTAGTTACTACCTGTGCAAAATGTGCAAAACTTCAAGCAACACTTATATTATTATCCAGAGTGCCTGTCAAACATCTCTGCAACACACAAAAGTGATTGGCAGGTTCCAAGGTTTTTTTTAAAGCATAGTTTTATGATTACTGATCACTGATAATGTTACAATTTATTTGGTCTTTAAAGTTACTAGCATAGAAACAAACACTTCAATGAGAAAGCAGTTTGATTTAGCCAAGTGGCCCAGAAAACCTTCTTACCTATCATATACAAAAATATAAATAATAATTTTATATATTTTTATATAATTTGCCTGCAAGGGAAAATAACTACCTGCATTCTTCAGCAAACAGCAGCCCAGAACCATGTTTGATCACTCTGTTATGCTTCTTAAGAAAATCTCCCAATGGCCATCAGGCTTCATTTCTTTTGCATACTATTCTCTGGAGCTGAGAACATCAATCATATCTGCAAACTCACCTGATGAAATGTAGGAGAAATCAGAGGGGTGCAAGAAGCCCTTTCAAAGAGTAAGCATTGCGTACATTTTGTAAAAACATCTACCCACACCTCTGGTTCCCCTTTTCGATATGTACATGGTTTAATCCAAGTACTGTGTCTTTCTAATCTCTTCACATCCAGTGGAATGGTAAATCAGAGCAGCAAACAGTAATCCTATGCTTTCACTCTCTATGCTACAGCAAAGGAAAGGATGGGGGCAGGGGTAGCTCAGGAGTGACCTGAAAGAATCTTTGGAATCTGTTTTGTTTTGCTTTCCTGGTAAGCTCAGGTCTCAGAACAATTCTTCAGAAAGAATCACGTCAGAAAATGAGAAAACATATTACCAAATGGATAAATTCTGAATTCTTTTATCTCTTACATATTTCTGTAAAACACAGAGAACCTGTAGTTCAATAATACAGTTTCCTGGCCATCCTGCGATCAGCACAAGCAATTTGAATCCAAATTAATCCAAATCAAAACAGTAACTTTAAGCCATAAAGAAAATGTTTTGTTGCATATATAAAATAAACATGCTGCTCCCCTCCCAACATATATTAACGAAGGCAAACTGCAGTAGATATCAAACAAGTCTCCAAGGTGGAAGAACAATTCTGAGATAACATGCCACAGCCAATGGAGTCACTCACCCTAGTTGCCATCTGTTTATCATGGTGAGAGTACCCAGAAATTCGGCTGTGATGATGCTGCCAGCAGGAAAAGACACAAATTAGATAGGGTTTGAAAGTTAATCCTCAGCATTTTGCTTCCAAAGCAACTGATGTGTTGTGCCCCTGAAGGTGTGCAGCTGTATTTGGACTAGCTTCAAAGGAATTCCCTTCCCCCATTCAGGTACTGTGGTAAGTTAGAAAGTGGCTAACTCTGTCCAGAAGGGATTGTAGCAGGAACACTATCCAAAATGAGTGAAAGATGCTACATACCATGCAAGAACCAACTGAGTTTCTGGTTACAAAAGGTCTTTCAGCATCCCTAGGTTGCAATGTGACCCTTGAACAGGAGAAGCTGACTTAGAATAGCTTGAGTGCCACCTGCTTGGCTACTGTGTCACTGATCAATGCTTTGTAGAGCTTCTAAATTTTTGCAACAAAAACAATAACAGCACCTTCATCTTCTTTCATAACCATGTATCAGTTTACTATTTCTCATCCAGACTATAGACTCTGATTCTGTACTGGAACTGCCTTATATTCATCACTTACATACAACCTCAGTCAGGAACTTCATTATGTTATTAAACTGCATTAGAGAGAAGACAAAATCTGTAGAAGTCCATCACATAAAAACCATGAAGTTATTAAGTAATCTTCCAGCACCACTACCTGTAACTGTTCCACAAAGTTGAAATGATATAATGTGTCTCATCTCCAATATAGAAATCCTTTTAAGTAATCATAACCAGAGAGCCTTATGCATAAAAATGCTTAGTGGCAAGACAGAATCTTGCCACTGGAAAATAAAAAGTGCCTGATGTATATTTTTTTAGGAAGTCATTGTAATGTTTTAAAGAGCAGAAATATCAACTAAGCTGATTTTCCCTCCAAGTGATATTTGCTGTATTTGCTCTGAGCGCCTGAGAAAACCTTGGCAAATTAAGTTTGTATTGCTAATGGCAAGGTTGCATTTTATCTACAATCATTCCAGAAGTGGGAAAAATAACTTGAGGAACCAGACAATGGGCCCTGCCCCTAGATATGGGGCTCTAGTATATTCTTGCTATGATCATGAGAAAGAAGAAATTTGCCCTAAAATTAACCAGATTCTTTCTTCAAATCCAAGAACAAGTAATGAGAAGTAATTCAACTTTTGTGTGTGTTTTTCCATGTCTTCGGCAACACATAGATAATTACTTGCAACCCACTCCTGAACTTTTCTGAAGAGCAAATCTTCACAGAAATGAAAGCTAATAGCTGCTCCTCAATACTGCTGCCTTATATCTTATCAATATGGATCCTGTACAAAAATTCATCAAAGGAAAAATGAAAAAGCAAGAGTCAATTTTGAACCTTACACTATAGTATTTGTATCTTAAAACAACACTAACATTGGTTGACACTTTTGAAACAGGTCTGCAAAATCCCCCAAAGATTAGAGACTTGGATGAAATTTCAGACATGACTAAGGTGTCTTTCCCCCTGGGGAAGGAAAATAATGGTGGATATCAAGCCTCTATAAGTATTCTTATTTCATTTTATTTTCTATACAACTCACTTAATCCATGTGAACATAGTCATCTCTTATCACTTTCCATGTACTTGCTGTGGTACAAGAAATTCCCCAGTTTTGTGTTATCCCCAAGAAACATGTCCGTGGAGCCAACGCAATGCTTCATTCTGAGGAAATTAGTAATTACCTTCATGTTTGCACCAAACTGAAGCAGTTTCTTTACTGCATACACTGAAAAAGATAAACTATAGGAAGACCGAATTAAAATGAAAATTCTGCCTCTGGGGTTCACCAGATGATTATTATTTCCTTCACATCAGGAGCAGAGTGCCTCCCTTTACTGGTAAATGTTTAGTGATCAAAGAGAATCTTGGCAAATGTTTTTTCTTTGATTATTGGGCAACAAATACACTATTTGACATGATTGGTTTTATATTTGCACATAACCTATTCTGCTGCCACAAAGGTTAACTTGTACAAAATATAAGTAACTTATCATTCATACACACAGAGAAAATAAACACAAGTGAGGAATATATTCTGCTTGGTAAAGGTACAGCAAACACACTGTTCTTTCTTCTTTGTGTGTTGCTGTAAAGAGTTTGCAAAGCACATAATATTAAACATGTACTTTACCAGAAGTGTTAAGATTGCAATATAGTTATTTATTCCACTGCATGCACTATTCATGTGTGTGTACATGTACACTAAACAGCTGATGACTTATAGAATCAGGTTGAGTTTGTAATCCAGGCAGAGCTCTCTCTTCTCCCTGGAGAAATCAGGATGTGAAGAAGCAAAGCTTTCTTTGGTTTTGTTGATTTCTAAGTAGGCCAAACCACTTGGAAGATAGCCAGGAGTTCATTTAATATTCATCCCTGACCTGTTTTATTCCTTCAAGGTTTTGGTATGAAATTAGTTGGAAGCCTTTCCCTCTATTTGCTTGAAAATGTACCACTGTTAGTGCTATCTTCTGAAGCAAGGGCTATAGTGCATACATAAATAATGTATTCAGAACCACAGCTATCTATCAGCAGAACCTTGATAATTGCTCTTAAGGTAATGTTAATCTACATTTGCTAACATCATGAGGGAAAAAATTAAGAGTGCAATGCCTTGCCTAATCTTCATTTCTTTTCAGTCTATACTAGAAATACTAATGCAGAATTAGGGGACTCTATCCTTACCTTTATTCAAGATAGTGCCTCAAACATACTTATTAACCCATAAGCAGTTGACTCTTTAGGATGCTGTAATGACATTCAGGTACTTCAAGTACAAAGTGTTCCAAAAGCTATACAATGGAATGAAATGTTATGGCTAATTGGATTAAAACTTAAAATGTTATCACTTTGTCCTGTATGGAAATCTGAGACATTAAAGACTGAATGTGTAGTAATATGTATGAACTTTAACAATGCAGTCAGAAATTTGGATCAGGGACTTCTGGGGAAGGTGTGGTGAACTGAAGATGGCATGGCAAAGACCAAGAAATAGGTGAGTAGACCAGTTCCTTGGAATCTCTCCAGATAAAGAGAGGCCGGGAGATTGCCCACATGTGCTCTGGATATCTGCTCCTCCCAGGAGACTGCAGGACAGTGGTTTCCTGTGGGTTTGAGTGCAGGGAGACTATGGGATTAGCCATCTTGCTTGCAGCCATGGTGGAGACTTTTAAAGGACACTAAGTTCACAAACCTCATTTTCTAATCATTTTCAGAAATTGCCTATTAGCTATATTAAAGCTATTAGAGACCTTCGGAACACCAAGTTTGAAAAGTTTTCATCAGGTGAGTTTATCTTCAACTCTGAACAAAATAAAAATTAATTACAAGCTTAAGAATATAAAGAATTTGAAATAAACAGCAAAAAGCTAAATAAGATTTTGATCTAAGAAAGTTATAAACAGATTAAAGATCCAGATAAATTTGGAATATAGACTTTTACTATAAGATTTTGGAATTAACTACAAAAAATAAACAACTTCTTGTGGGAAACAGATTTATTTTGACTATCCTGGTTATTGGAAGTCATAACAAAAGATAAGTTATGATTTAAGAAACTGGACACTAGAGGGGACTAGATTTTAAGCAGAAGAAAAAAATACACACCTGATGTCAGGTAATATTGGACAAAGATAAATGACTTTATGTTTTTAGAAACTGGACACTAGAGAGAACTAAAGATTCCAAATAGAAAGAAAAAAATAGAAGCCAGCTTTTGGCATCAGTTAACTGGGACTTACAAAATGACACAAAACGTTATAACATTGGAAATATTAAAGGAGATTTCTCAAGAATGGAGCCAGAGGTTAGTAACTACAATATCAATGCTGTCAGTAAAGATGGTTGCTTCTATAGATAGACTATGTCTAAAAGATGTTAACGAAGGAATGACAGACGTGGAACAAATTTTATCTGACAAGATAGAAAAAGTACAGAATGTGGAAATACAAATGACAGGCCAAGAGAATTATTTGGAAAAGGATGCTTTACTGGATATATAAAAGAAACTGGCTGAAGTTTTAACAACTAAAAGGGAAATACAAATGATAAACCAAGAGAATGATCTGGGAAACATTTTCTTATTGGATCTACAAAAGAGGCTTATTAAAGCCTTGAAGAAATCTGTGTGATGGGATAAAGAAGGATTGAAGAGAAATCAAATCCTATGACAACATGTGCTTGAATTAAAAATTAAGACAATTAGAAATAAAATGAAGGAATATAAAGTTGGTTTATTTGATCATGGTTAAAATAAGACTTTTTTTGCAATGTTCTGGCAACCCTTTATGAACTTTTTGCTGACACCAGGATTGAAAAGTTGATGTTTATGTATTTTCTTATAGATAAAGGATGGAATATGGGATGAAGAGATGCCTATTTAACCTTATAGAGGGTGAAGGTTGGAAGTCACTTAATATATTTCTTTTTCTTTATTATATTCTTTCTTTTCTTTTTCTTCTTTCTTCTTTTTTCCTGCACTTTCTATTCTTTATTTCCATTCTATTTTCTTTAAGTATATTTGTATTAGTTTTTACTACCATAATTAATTTTTTAAATAAAAATTATATTAAAAAAAAAGAAATTTGGATCAGAATTGATTTCAGCTCAAAAGATGAATCCCCCAATTCAGAAATTTGTATGATGCCTTTGGTCATGCAGCATTAAAGTCAATTAGGGGCATTTTCCATTGATTTAAATCAACAGCTGCTAAATCATTTTCACAATAATGAAAAGGTATGTTCAAATACTTGATTATGCATTGATCTAGAGCCAGTACTGTGAACCTGGGTGATGGCTATTTCTTCTAAGGTCAAAAATATCAAGCTATGAAAACATGCATCAATTACCATCTCATCCCATATTATTGTAAAACTGAAATACTGTTACTATGGCCACAAGTCATTATTTTTAATTTCAAAGCACTGAACTATTGGGAGTTCTTTTAACAAGAGTATAATTAGACTACTCTGCAGTATGCTTAGATTTAATCTTCCAATTCAAGGTGTAGTTAATAATGTTGCAATGAAATTCTTGCTTTGTATTTTCTTCATAATAACAATAACAATAATAATAACGATGATGATAATAATAATTTATTAAATGTATATGCTGCCCAAATCGCAGTGACTCTGGGTGGTGTACAATAAATGTTTAAAAACAAAAAACAATAGGAAAAAACCCACAAAAACAGCACAAAAGAACAACAATGGCAAAGAAAATAAACCCAGAAGGGAACAGAAAGCAAGGAAGGAGCATCAGTCATCCTCTCCAAAGGCCTGGGCAAAAAGCCAGGTCTTTAAAGGCCCTTCAAAACACCAGCAGGGTGGGAACCATTTGAATACTGGAGGGAACCTCATTCCAGAGGGCAGGCACTGCTACAGAGAAGGTGCATTTCTGGAGCTCCAATAGGTGGCATTGTTTAATCGATGGAACCCGGAGTGCACCAGCCCTGCCAGACTGAACCAGTAGGGCATGTACTGTGGGTAAAAAGTATCTTTTAGGGTGGGGGCTACAGATTAGTCAGTATGAAGACTCAGCTGCTGTTTCCAAAAGTGAGATGTGTTGTTATGTTTCAAAACCACCACCACCGTGTGTACATTAATAAAGAATTTGAAGTTTTCCATTCCTGTAAAAGCATCATAGAACCAAATAAAGCAATAAGCAGCAGGTTTGATTCATCAGCTGTAAAAAATCTGTTCCTGAATGTGAAACAAATTCCTCCTGATCTGCTATAAAACATTGTTGGGTTGATTATAAGACAAAAGTTTGGATTTACAACCCAGATTATTGAGCCTGGAGCTCAATAATTGTCCCTCAAGAATGATATAAAACTTTATTCATTGCAAATGGTGTTAACATCTGATTCTCAGGAAGAACAGTACATCCTTCTGCAAAGATAGAAGAGATTTGGCTAAACCCAGCTTTTATTATTTTATTAATCTCCTTTTTCATTTCAAACTATCATGATTACTAATTTTGAAGTAATGTTATACTGTTAAACAGCTATTTATTCTTCTATTAATTAATTTGATATAATAAAAATTTAACAAAATCAGAAAATGAGTTTCCTAGAGTAAAAAGGACATCCTGAACTTCAGATTTATTCATTTTTAATATCATAATACAGTAGGCTAACTTGGACATGACTACAAATACCCCAATTTGTTTTAATCAAATCCCTACTTTTCTACTTTTCTAGTTACTTCCCTACAGAAACATTGTTCTTCAAAGAAGATTCAATAGCAGGTATTTGTGGTTTCAGTGTGAATGATATTAACTCAACATGACTGGGTTCTGCATCAAAATGTTCCAAAGTGCTTTGGTTCAGGATTCCAGTCAGCTAGTCATGTTCTCTCTACAGATTTCTTTTTCTTTTTCCTTTTTCTCACACACAGTTCTTCAACTTTCTGTCTTGAATAGTTAGTCACCATTCTGGGGCCATGGAGCAGATTCATTCCTAATTAGGGTGTTTGGGGTTTTCTCCTCAGCCAGTTACTTATATATGTTTCTACAAACACCCAGGCCACCAAGCCAGCAGATATTTTTTTTGATACATTCATGAGGAATATTTGGAAACTTAAAATATCAGATGGATTTGGTGTGTTTGCTTTTTATTTCTTGCATTTATACCCTGCCTTCCTCCTAAAAGGCTCAAGACAACTCACATGGAGAGTGTGAGAGCCAGTTCACAGTCACAAGCAAACAGCCTGATGCCAGCTTAGGCCATTATCAAAACAAAGGACAGGTGGGAACTCTCTCTCCCACCCAAAAGAAACTGGCTTCTAGCCTTCTACACTGTGCCAGCAGGAGAAAGTGTTGCAAGAATTTGAGCCTGGATTTCACTATAAATAGTTCTTGTATTTGATATATAGCAGTTGCTAGGATTATTTTGTAACGGTTCTATTAGTTTTTCTACAATAAATGTGCTCATTAGAAGTTCTATATCTTTGAGTGCCTGTTTGTTTGTTTCCAGTCCAGATTGCTAGGAGAAATCTATCACCCCTCTGACCAACTTTAATTAATCCTACTATTTTTACAATTAATTGAGTAAAGTGATGTGATTTGATGAGTAGAAATTGGAACAAAAAGCTTCTGAATTCCTTGCTAATGTTCACAGGAATGGGAGTGGGAGCACAGAAGCCTGAGGCTCACTACAACTTGTTCTCATTGTTTAGAGGAAAGGATATAGCTTGGGGCCCCAAGGCCTCATGTTGTTCCCCAAAGACTTGCTAAGGCCCCTAGAACCTTTGCAAGAATTCAAGCAGAATGGTAATTCTCTGGTGAGAAAAGGAAAAATATTAGATATATAGGGAATAATCTAATACACTGAAATAGATTTTCATTAAATCAAAACATAGTTGCTATCCTGGTCCCTGCCATATTATTGAAAAGCCTAAGAAAAATGGCAAGGCTCTGTTTGAAGTGAACACTGTACCTGTTATCAGAGTCAAGTTTCCATTTCTGATCCTATGCCTAAACCTGCCCTTGTTATGGTCAACCCAAATTCAACTTCTGTTACATTTGAACTGAACATCACAGGAATAGTAAACCAACTGCATAGCTTGTATGTATCAAATCTTTCCTTTTAAGAGAATTAAGGTGGCACTTTGAGACTTGACCTCCCCCAAAGACTTGCGATCACAGGAAGCCCAAATATTTTTTCTTCTTCAACCCAGCCGCAAAGCTACATTTGTTAAATGAACATGACTTATCTACATTTAACAGTACTGAATCTAGCTTCCAGTGGTGATAAAGAAGAAGGAAGGAAGGGTCAGAATGGTGTAAAAACAGCAAACCACTGAAACTCTTATAAAGCAAAGAGGTCAGATCACAAGGCTCAGGATGAAGGATTTATGGAGAATAATTTACAATAATTCAATGGTAGCTTTGCAAAGACCATTATTACATTATAATAAATGGAAGCATATTGTAGAAGAGAAATGATAACTAAACATAAATGGTTAACTTATGGTGATATATTAGAATTTTCCCAGGGAGAATTCAAAAAGAAATCAAGAGATGACTTGACATTAGAAGAGTATACGTATCAATGGTTTTCCTATGTACAATTATTAGAAAGTTTTAAAGTAGATAAAAGGACTTTTGGTTTTGAATATTCTAAGACTGAATTTGAAACAGAATTATGTATAAATTATTAACATGTTATTGCTAAAATGTATAAACTTTTATTGATATTTGAAAAAGAAGAACAAGTGAAAGAATGTATGATAAAATGGGCCCAAAATATTGATTATGATATATAAATGGAACAATGAGAGAAAATGTGGATGAAAGGACTGAAATTTACATTATGTTATAATCTTAAGGAGAATTTTATAAGATGATGAGTCATTGGTATTTGTCACTGGAAAAATTGTCTAAAATGTATAAAGGTACTTCGAATATATGTTGGAAACGTGAACAATAAGAGGGGACATTTTATCATGCTTGATGGACATCTAAAAAAGCTAAAAAAAATAGGATCCAAATACATACATTAATTCATAATATTTTAAAGATTAATTGAAGCCAGAGATGTTTCTTTTGGGACTGATTGACAAAGAGTTAGAAAAAACTCATGGAACATTGTTTTTATACATGATAATAGTAGCAAGACTTTTATATGCACAACGGTATAAAGATTTGACATTACCCACAATGGAAGAGTGGATCATGAAGATGATAGAGCTTGCTTGAGATGGCTAAATTGAAAGCTTTGATCAGAGAAAAGACACTGATTAAGTTCAATGGTGATTGGAAACCCCTTTTGGCCTTTTGGACGAAACAGAAAAAAATTAATTATGATATATGGGTTTGATGATTAGAAAAAATATTAGATGATAGAAAAAAATTAAAGTTATGTTGTTACCCTATAGTAAGAGTTTAGTTTATATCTATACCTGTTGTAAAAGAAAATCGGAAGTTATTTCCTTATACATTTTTTTTCCTTTCTCTTCTTTCTACACTTTTGGCTCTCCTTTTTTCTGTATTTTTTTTCCTTCCTTTATCTTAAATATTAGTTCTTGTTAGTTTTTATCTTTGTTGTTTAAAAATTTAATAAAGTTATTAGAAAAAAATAGAAAACTAAGTAAAATGAATTAACTCACATTAGATCTGACATAAGCTAGCAAATCCTTGAAATACAGTTTCAAGAATTGTTTCTCTTAAATAATAAATTGACCACAGGGACAATAACATTCTTCATTACTTCCAGCTTTACAGTAGATCAGGACTGGAGAGTTGGCAAACATAGGAGAGCATGTAAGAGCATTCAAACAGTTGAAGAAATTACCTAGGAAGGTATAAGGATGATCTAACAGGATGGACAGCCGTTTGTCAAGCTGCTTTAATTTGGATTTTTCTGTTGAAGAGGACAGTTATTTTAATTTGCTTCTCTACCACCTCAAAGATGACTATTGGATGGAAAAGACAGCCTTTGATTGGAAAATTGTTCCCTGTTCTGTCTTATGAGAGAAGCAAATAGAAGCTTATTAGTAGCTTCATTGCAAAACACTCCTTGGATAGTTAAATCCTCCAATGGAACCTCAATTTAACAGATGCTCATTTATCAGACTTCAGATGCAACAAATGCAATTTCTGTCTGGAAGTTCCCCCCAAAATAACAAGCATGTATGTTGTATCTGAAATAGTATGGACAAGAAATTAAATTTGCAGCAATTTATGTCATTTGCATACTTAGGTCATTATGCAGTGCACAACATGCCATTTGCATTTACATATCATTTGTGTAATTTTATCATTTTGTAAACACATTTCTTGTGTAATTTTACATCATTCACAGTGATTTACATCACTTGCTAGTGATGTAAATTGTCTGAAATGATCAATTTGTGCAATATTAACCAATGATGTAAATCACCACAAATTACATAATTTGCAGGTATTTGAAAATAACACTTACCCGTCCTCCCACTGGTCCCAATTGAGATTTCACTGTATTATTCCACTATATTGCTTCTTACCTTGGACTAATAGCAATAAAGAATTTATATAAGGGCTTTATTTGACTCCTGCCCCTGTCGTCTCCAAGCTTCAGCAGATGAAGAAAACAAATAATGAATCAACAATTACGAACATATCACAATCACCAGTGGTACTCTTCCTAAACCACTAAGCATATGCTCAGGAGCCGTAGCCTCAGGGTCATCCATACACTGGAAAGGAAAAAGGAGAGGCTCTGTCCTCTCCTCTCCTTCTACCTGCTTTAGAGGCCATCTGGAGAAGTGAAGATGTTGGGTACAATTATGAGTTTGCTCCAAAGTGCATCCAAGCTCTGTTAATAAGAAAAAACAAGCAAGCGTACCATGAGGAACCTTGGGGGAAGATAAAAACTATGGAGAGGGTAGAATGCCCAGGGGTAAGGGGGAGGGCAGGGGCATCTTGTTCAAGGCCCTCCAAACCTAACAGCACCACTGATATTCATCAACTAGAATCTTATTCTACTCAGATTATCTCCTACTTGTTCTCCTATGAACATAGCAGCTATTCTATTCTCAGACCACCAGTCTGTCTAGCTCAGCATTGTTTATAGCAAGATGGTATTCCCAAGATGGTATTCTCAGCCATATTGATTTACCGCTCCCAGCCTGGCTAAACTGACTGGACTTTGCAGCCCAACACCAGACTGGAGAAGGCTCAGCTACCTGCAGCGGCAGCATCTCTCCAGAAATCATTTCCAGTTTACTGAATTTTCCCCATTAATCCAAGACTATTGGTAAAACTCCATTAGGACCTTTCTGATTGGATTATTTCCCACACAAAATATGGTACACCCAAGTGTAAAATACAAGCATTTTAAGGCTAAGCTAGTCATTACATAATTACCACCAGTATGAATGCTTTTGGTGGAAACAGTAGGCATCAAGGTATGCTTGGGTCTGTACTAGGAGCGTGGCAGTCTGAAATAAGGGGGATTTAGCTGTGTCTCTTTCTGTAGTCATCATCCAGCTCTTTGCACTGGGACAAAATTTATGTTCCATTTCTGTGTTATGAGTGTTTACAACAGAGCCTTGCACTGAAGACAAAATCAAATATGTTAATGTTATCTGTTAACACTGAAAGTGTTTATATTTAATTTTAAAAGGTTTTAGTTTGCTTGCTTATTAAAGGATCCTGTTCTTTTAAAAAGTCTTTGATGGGAAGAAAGCTTTTCCCCATCATTGCTTTAAAATGCTGAGAAAAGTCTGCTTTTCTGTATTTCTGCTTTTCTTGTACTGAAGAAGACGTCAGAAGCTTTTAAAAGGGGGTTTAAACCTAGCAGCAGTACAAATTATATTGCAAACCAATTGACAAATGCATAATATGATGTACATGGAACAGAAGCTAGTGTAGAGCATTTTGTATTATAGTATTAGAGTGGCATGACCCTTTAAAATCTAGTTGGGCGCATTAAAGTGACAGAAAAAGGGCAATATTTAACTTTTATATAAACACTACTGACACATGAAGGAAACTCAGACCAAGTGTCTGTCAGTGCTTCTGCTTAAACATGCCAAATTTGAATATGCATTGTACACTGAAACTCTGTAGCTGAGGCCATTGCATGTGTCTCACATTGTGAAGCAAATGGAACCTGTAATCTCCACAACAGATGACT
This sequence comes from Python bivittatus, assembly GCF_059951505.1. Classification (NCBI taxonomy): domain Eukaryota; kingdom Metazoa; phylum Chordata; class Lepidosauria; order Squamata; family Pythonidae; genus Python; species Python bivittatus. The sequence goes on from NW_028277074.1 coordinate 33,295,917, forward strand.
GCTCCCTCCATCAAAAACATCAGAAGACAAAGAATGTTTTTTGCTTCCATCCAACTAGCCAACAATAGTCAGGTGGAAATGAGTTGTGAAACTCTGAAGCATAGAGAAAATATGTCAGAGTACTTCCAAACTGGGATTCCTTCTCTGGTTCAGTTAATTAGGTCAAATTAAGAACTCTTAAGCTCAAATTGGAATGTTTTGTGTTGTTGCAAAGAGAATAGGTGAACAAGAATTTCCTTGAAGCTGCCAAAGCAATGTCACAATCAGTATTGTGCCTGTTTCTATCTCTGGCTGAAATTGAATCAAGATCTTTCTGTTAGTAATGATACACATTTATTAAGTAGAAAAGTTACTGAGTTACAGTTTTATTTGTACAAGTAGGTTTTACAATGATCTAAGCACCCAAGTCTAGGAAAGTCCTATATGATAGTGAAGATACTGCATCTACGTTGGCACATGGGCAGGTCACTTACATCTGGGTTCATAATACAATACTTTGATTGACTAATTATGTGCCATCAAGTCATGATTGTGATTCAGGCACTTGGCAACCAGTTCATAATTATGATGTTTGTAGTGTCCCACAGTCACGTGATTGCTATTTGCGACCTTCCCTGTCAGCTTCCCACAAGCAAAGTCAATGGAGAAGCTGACAGCAGGTTGTAAGTTGCTCCTGCAAGTTGCTCCCGATGCTTTTTCCCTAAGGAGCCCTCAGGCAGCATGCGGATCTCATACTCTATAGCACCAGCCTGCCTGTACTCCGTAGTGCCTGCCCGCAGCTCTCACTTGCCCACCCGTAGGTCTCACCCATTGGCCTGCTTGCCTGGGACATGATTTCAATGGCGTAAACAAGCACTTCTGGATTCCTGCTTCTTCCCATGTTGTGGCCATGTGAGGTCCTCACTTAACGACCCATGTGGACCTTGCTTAACAATGGCAACAGGACTGCCAGGATTCCTGTTGCTAAGCCATGCAGTCACATGATGTCATGCTTTATGACTGCATCACTTAGTGATGAAAATTCCAGTCCCAGTTACCACTGTTAAGCAAACGATGGTAGTCTGGTCTTCTTTATATTTAATATTAATCCATTTTTTCCACTTCATTTCCTTGACTTTTATTGCAGAACCTTTGCATTTTTGGCTGTCAGAATGGTGTCATCAGCATAATGCTGGTTACTGATGTTTCTTCCCCCATTTTAAAGCCAAGCTGATCTTTTTCCAATCCAAATTGTTGAACCAGGAACAGCATGGGATACAGCTGGTTAGTCCAGTACAGGAATTCCAATGATTTCCTGCATTGCAGCAAGATAAATGTAGTTAATATAAAGGCCAGAAAATAGTACTACTGTGTAACAGCTGAACCACTGTCAATGAGGACATTGCAGATGGCTTAGAAGAAACAGTAGAAGACTGAGCAAGGCAAACATTTCTCCATTGTCATGGAGGAAAACACTACCATTTAAGTGTGGTAGGTATTGTCTATAGTGTAAAGTTTGTTACCAGGAGCAATGATATGCTCCTGTTGCAGGCAAAGTAAACAGAAAGTATGTTCATGTTCTACTTAGGAAACCTGGTGAATAGTCCTGAAAATGACATGGAGGGATGCCTAGATGGTAGTTAGGACAAAACCAACCCCCCCAAAATGCAAAACTATATCTAAAAGGTTGAAAAGAGACAATAAAAATAAGAAAGAAAAAAGACTAATAGCTTTATATCCCCAGAGCACTGGAGGAGATGCAGAACAGTGCTACTCTCATTGGCCCATAAAGTTCATCACCTTTGTTTTCCATGACTAATACTCAGAAGATGAGAAATAAACAAAGTGAGTCTTTACTTTTAATACAGGAAGAAAAATATGATTTAATAGGTATATTTATAATAAGAAATAATGGAATGGCTGCTGTGCTTGTAATGCAGCAACTGAAGGATAAAATTTGTTCACAAAACCAGAAGCAACATAAAGGGAGGAAAATTTGTATTACAAGTTAAAAATATCCACACCTACTGAGAAATCCAAGTGAATAAACTTGGCTATACTGTAGAGATTATTTCGGTTAAAATAACTAGAGGAACTAATAAAAGCAATATTACTTTGCTGTCCAATATCACTCTCCAACTAAGGGAATGCTGTGGATAATGTTTTCCAAAAACAAATCAGAGATCTTTGAAAGAGTCATGAAGTAGTAATACTGAGAACTGTAATTACCCTGGGATCTCCTAGGAGACAAATTTTGACAAATATGGTTCTTCCAGGAAATTCCTTACTTGTCTTGTAAGGCACACAAGTATTAACTTTTTTTTTTTTTTAATCTGCGCTCAGTCGTTACCGACTCTGCAGTGACTGCTTGGACGAGTCTTTGCAGTTTTCAAGGCAATTGTTTCGGAAGTGGTTTGGCAGAGCCTCCTTCCTAGAGCAGAGCACAGCTGGTGAGCGTAGGAGGCGGGGTTTCCATTGCTTCGTGCCCTTTTCGGGCGCGCACGGTTTTTCGCGCTTACCGGCAACTGCTCCCGACTCCTTTTTTGCAAGGCGCCGCCAGCATTTTTCCTCCCACTGGAGTGAGAGTCCCCATTTATCTACTCACGTGAGTTTTCGAACTGTTGGGTTGACAGGAACTGGGGAGGAAACAGGAGCTCACCCTGTTTAGCACGAAGGCTGGACTCGAACCGCTGAAGCATCGACCATTTCTGGCCGGCAACTTTCAGCGTCATTAAGCCGCTACGCCACCGCGTCCCCTCAAGTATTAACTAGCCTTGACTTAATCAAGGAAATGAAAATCCCCTGGCAGAAATGTCCAATGTTTGACTTTAAAGGAAACGAAAGAAGAGTATAATAAAGCATATTTCGGGCTTTTAAAAAGTGGATTTTAATAAATCCAGAGTAATGAGAATTCTCATCTAGTGGGAAAAGAAGTTCAAGATGGATAGGAGATCCTGAAAAACAAACTATTAAAAACTATTTTTTTGTTATGTGCATCTTGTGTGCAGTGTACATAAAAAAGCAGGCGGAGCTTTGTTTGCATCATTGTTGCCATCTTGACGTTTTTAACCATAACCTGTGGACACTCCTGCAAACCATTCTAATGAGAAAAAAATTGAAGTACAGAATAAGCCAGTGGTACATAAAAAGCTTAGTGAATGTAAAAAAAAGGGGGGGAGGGGAGGGGATGACAGATACAGGACATGGAAAGAGAGACGGGTCACCAAGGAAGCAAATATAGAGAAAGAAAGTCTCCGGAAGCCTAAAGCTCCTTAATGATCTCAGGGCTACCCTACTAGTTCCTCTAGTAGCTGCTGTTTACATATAAAACCTGTCATTAAAACCTTTCACACAATCAGCAGTTAATTTAACCAAATGCTCCTAGAAGTGAAAAGCAGTCATGAAAATTATTCTTTCCAGTCTTCTACATGATAATAACAAAACTGTATTTCACAGCTTAATTCATCTTGCTGTTTAGGATTGTACAGTAAATATGTTCATTTTTGCTTTTTGGCTTTGCTTCCATCAACTCATAAGTGAGAAAAAACAATCTCATAATGTTGACAGCCATCTGAAAACTACTGTGAAATGTGGAACCGATCTTTAAAAATAACCATCAAATGTAGGCTTTTCCCACTTGCCTTCCTTTTTAAAGCAGAAAACAGGAAAAGCTCATTTCTTTTTAGTTTATTTACTTTACATACATAGTTTATTTAATGTACATTTACATCAAGGGAAACATTTTTATATTTCATACCTCCAGTTTTCCAAAAAGTGATCCATTTCCATCAAATTGTAAGACAGTATTTTGATTCAACTACTATAAAATTGTAAGGAAAATTCTGTATTCTATTTGGAAAATTAAACAAAAAAACCAGTTTGAGCATAAATAATGTTAGGCTGTTTTAAGTATTAAAAGATAGAAAACTTAATCAAATACCTATGTTGTATCAAAATGAAAAGAAATGCCCTCTACTGGTTAAAGACACTCTGTTAAACCAGCAAATCCTAGTATATTATATAAAAAAAGCGTAAACATGACAATTTAAATGACGATCAGAAATATGTGCAAGCATGCTGACTTTAACTTTTACTTTTCAGGCCATATCTTTTGTACGTTTAGTTTAAACACTAAATAAATATACAGCGGTACCTCTACTTACGAACGCCCCTACTTACAAAATTTTCGAGATACGACCAGCTCCGGCCCCAAAAATTTACCTCGATGTGTGAACTCCGCCTCGAGGTACGGCCATTTTTCCACCCTGACACGTGGTCCATGGCCATTTTTCCGTCCTGACACATGGTCTGCGGCCATTTTTCCGCCCCTGACACATGGTCCGCTGGCGTTTGTCTGCCCCGCCGTGCGGTGCGCGGGCGTTTTGCCGCCCCGCCGCACCCCTGACGCGCGGCGCATGGGCGCTTTTCTGCCCCTGACGCGTGGTGTGCGGGCATTTTGCTGCCCCGCTGCGCGGGCGCTTTTCCGCCCCGACACACAGCGTGCGGGCGTTTTGCTGCCCTGCCACGCGGTGCGCGGTCGCTTTTCTGCCCCTGACGCGCGGCGCGTGGGCGTTTTGCCGCCCCGCCGCATGGTGCGCGGGCGCTTTCCCACCCCTGATGCGTGGTCCGCGGACGCCAGAACAGATTAACGGTAATTACATCGAACCTTATGGGAAAATTTGCTTCAGGGTGCGACCAAATTCGGAGGGCGGAACGGATTAACCGTATTTACATTGAACCTTATGGGAAAATTTACCTCGACTTGCGACCAATTTGACTTGCGATCAGAGTCACGGAACGGATTAAGTTCGTAAGTAGAGGTACCACTGTATCTGGTGCAAGAGCTGCAATCTCCTAAAAATGATCCAAATTTTTAACAAAGAATATGTGCTACAAAAACAGAGCAAGCTTCAGGATCAGACCAACAGGCTTATGGCCTGCAGACAGAATGCAGAATCACCAATAAATTCCATTCTACTTCAGTGACAAATCAGCAGTATAAAACTTGTGGCTGAACTATGCCTCCCCTAGACATGTTCTTCCAAGTAGAGATCTTGGACTGATTCAAAATAACTATCAGTGTCCCGTCTTTGCAGTTGCCTGTCTGGTGATTCTGTGAATGTTATCCTGCAATGACTAGAGATTCTTCAAGAGCTTTCCTAGATGGTCTCTGCATGTGTGAATATGTACACTACTTTCACTGGCAGTCCTAGTAGAAATGTCATTTGGGAAAACCCTTGGAACTGTGCCTTCAAGAGGACTTAAGTGCCCCTTTCAACACTTTCCAGAGCCCTAATGTATTATTCTAACCAGATTGTTTTAGCTTATTCACCTAACTATGATTAAAACAAATTTTATCATCATCATCGTCCAGCCTTTCTGTCCATAGGAAACCCAGGAACTATGTTGCACTTACAAGGACAAAAACTTTTGCCGAATAGCTAAGGAAGAGTTTTTGCCTTAAGTTAAAATTTCACTAATCTGAATCTATGGAATTTTCCTAAAAAAAGTCAAGAGTAATTTATGAAACACAAAATGCATAGCTAATTTTTTGAAATTTGCTTTGGCTACCAATTTCATTACTTATTTATATAGCTTTGAACTAAATTGTGCAATCTTTTCTTGTTGGCTTTAGTCTGTACATTTCAATTACATATCAAGTTTTACTAAACGCTTAAAAAGTCAAACACAAGCATTTCATGTTGGCAAAATTGTCAAAAGAAATAAATACAAACAGGAAAGCAACATGCTTCAGAACGCACTTACTGAAGGTGAAGACAGACTTATAAAGTGCACTAGAACAATGGAAAATATATAAAGGAAGACATGTTCCCTTTGTCTATAGCTGTGTTTCTCAGCCTTGGCAACTTTAAGCTGTATGGACTTCAACTCCAAGAATTCCCCAGCCAGCATTCTGGGATCTTATCACTTAAACCATAGTATAAATGATAAAATCCAACTGTCTGCCACCTAGTGCCCTCTAGATATGCTGGGCTCACCCCAGTCAAGCATGTCCATTGATTGTGCTGGGTGGGAGTGACAGGAATTAAGGAGGGGAAGACTCCCATAAAGTCCTTCCTTTTATTTTTTAATTGTCATTTAAATTGGATTCCGATCCTAAAAATTCCATCACAAGTTGTTCTCAACTTCCAAGTGTTCTACAAACCCAGCCTAATTTGATGCCCTCATTTTCTATTCCACTAGGGCTACCACATCTGAACTGAAAAACTCTAGATGACCAGTGGAGGGCAGCAGAGAAACAGAAAGGGCTAATTGTTTGCTGCCATCTAGTGGTTGCCTGTACTTTTTGCTGCTTCAATATCATAGCATGTATAAGCAAGATTGATCCCACAAAGAGACCAATCCACTATAAAAATAAGTACTCACTCGGACTAACACTCAACAAGGTGTGTGTTAGTTCCAATATGCTATAGTCCTTCAGGTGTAATTTTTAATACAACACTCACAGATGCCTCTTTTTTTTCTAGCTGAGGCAAAGGCTTTCTTTATATTTATGGCTATCTCATTTTGTGAAATAAACAGAGCAGTCTCACTCACCGTATTTTAAGTATCTATACAACTAATGATTTGGAAATTTGTAATAGTTTTTCATATGTACAAATGAATAGAATGTAGCACATCATTACAAGAAGTCCCTTGGGGTGCAAATAAAAGAATAAGTAGATAATAGCCTTTTAAAAGATGTTGTGACAAAACAGGTGCTCCCAGCTATGCAGCAGAAAATAGTTATAGCAAGATCCGTTTTGGTCTGCAGGATCTTTTTATGGTTATTTCATAAAAATCTTTTAGTAGTCTGTATTTACTGTATTAGCACACAAAGGGGTCTTTCATTAGCTGCTCTCTTTATGAGAGCAGGTCAGTGCAGTAAATGATATCTAAATGTTTCCTTTTCAAAGCCAGGATTACTTGAAAATGAAACTACTTAGAGACGCTGTTTGCATTCACTCTTGCTTCAATTTTCTTGGTGCATTCTTACATTTTGATGTACAAATGATAAACCAGTCAACTAGAAAGAGATATGGTTGAGGGTGAGACTTCTATGAAAGATCACCAGAAAGTATGTGATCAACTACAATTTCTACAGATACTGATTCTATGAGAATGAGAATGTGAATCTTAACATTGACTTGTTTTGTTACAAGTTTTGTAATCAAATAAAAATAAATGGATGGATAAGTAAATTTGAGTGAATGGGAAGAATGGTTTCCAACCCATTCTCTTGTCCTGAGTCATATCTACAGATTAAGAAAAAGAAATGTCCCTTTGGATCAAGACTAAGAGATAAGCCCAACATTTCAATTCAAATTTTGTGTTAGAGATTCTGTTCAGCTACACTTTCTGAAGTGGATGTACTCCAGCGATAGCATGCTACAGATCCATCATCTTCAACAAGCAAGGCATTAATCTTCTAGTAGAGGATGATGTTATCTAGGGGTTTTGATCAGTTGAAGAAAGCTAAGGTATATAATAGGCTTGCTACCACTTTTTCATTCAAAAGTCTATCCCATTCCAAAACACAGTTGTCGGAGTAGAAGAGTTTGTATGTGTATGCATGTACTAATGCAAATTTGGTGCAGATGTTAGTGAGTTGGTCTAGGAAAGCGCAAGTTCCAGTATCCAGTTGGACATAAACCTCAGCCAGTTATCATTTATCTAGTCAGCCTATTCTAGATGGTTGATGTAAGGATAATGCAAAGAGGTGGAAATCATGAACTCAGTGAAATTAAAACAGGGATAAATGTAAATTTAATAGTGTGACATGAAGGAAGTTATCAGATACAAATCAACCCATTAGTGACAATTGTATGAAGCACGTGTTCTTTGTACCAAGCAATAGTTGACCAAACAGATGAGATCATCATCAAATTGAGATAGTGTAAGCAATTTCGATCAGTGTAAATTAATTGTTGTCATTTCTTTTGCTGACGTCCAGGATTACATAAACCAGAAACCGAAATCACTTAAGGTCTCTGTAGATTACAAATTGCAGGCATGGCCAGGGGCTTCTTCCACTACAGAAGGCACGAGGAAGAAATGGCTTGCTAGTATTAGTCCCCCCACTGAGAAGGTGCAGTGAGGGTAAAAGCTAAAGGTTTTGGGTTTTTTTTTTTTGGTTCATCAAAGATTTCTCTGTAGATTCCACTCTTCATTAGTCATTCCAGAACTTGAGTGCACAATGCTTGGCTCTAGTAATCCATACAGGTGATCTCACAGAGGGAGGTGTCCTGCACTGCATTGTTTCTGTATTTTCCTCTATCTCTTGCCTCACCTTTATTCTTGCTTCCTGACATCTATATAGCCCTGTTCAGGTTTTAAGTCCTCCCCTTGCCCCATCTTCATTGCTCAAATGCCATCTGTGCAGGAAGAAACCCTGTGCGTATCCCTTGGTAGGCATGAAATCTTTCCTTCTACAAGTATGATCAGACTGAGGTGGAATGGGGAGGACTGTTAATTTGTTGCATATTGGATGTTCAGGGTAGCATAATGCCTGAGTATGAGGTGGGGAAGGTAATTTTTTTTTTTTATTGAAGATGCAAAACATAGCAGCCCTAGAGCCTTTTTAAGTACTTACATCAACACTATTTGCAGTAAAATGTTATTGATTGGTAGAGTGTAGTTTACTGATTAGAGATTCAAACAAACCAGACAACAAGGCATTTGGCAAAGATTTTTTTCAAAACAGAGAAAACTTCCAGCTGGAGGTTACAAATTGGGTGTTGAAAAATTAGTTATGGGCAGGCTATGTCGGACCCCCAAACCACTCAGAGACCACTTCAAATATGCTGCTGACTTTCAGTAGCATGATTACCTCAAATTGGTACAGTAGTACAATTTACAACTATTTGGTCATGAGAAATACATGAATATATAATACATGTTAGCAATTAGTAGGTTCACACTAAAAAAAAACATTTTCAAAAAGCCAAGAATAAAGGGAAATTCCCAGTACACACACCCAGTGTGTGGGCATATATGTGTGATATAGACTATTCAGTTTGTACCTTCCTATCTACTCTCCCTCCAGCACTAACTGCAGCCCCAGTTAATGGAGCACTACACTTATTTATTTAATTATTGCTATTGAATTAATACTGCACTTACCTGTTTGTGTTAACAATAAAGGTGACTTAAAACAATTAAAAATGCAAAATATGTTTAATATTTAAAGGTGTGACACTTTACATATACTGCAGAAATACTCTTAGGAAGAGAAATAATTTGTAAAAACAAAGCCCATGTTCCACACCTGCACCCTTCTTTTACATGTAGTATACTGTCCTATGGAAACCCTAATTTTCATCAGGATTCAAGGATGGCTACTTAATTTCATGATTATGCAGGTATATGTACTCATAATGGATGCTGAAGAAGTTCTATGGAAGAATGTAATAGATCAAGCATCAAAGAAGGATGTTTTAATAATTATTGGTGACTTTAATGCAAAAGTTGGAGAGGAACCTGTATTGAAAACAACTGGACTAGGAACCCTTAATTATTCAGGATGATGACTGATGGATTTTTGCATAGAAAATGGGCTGGGCTCACTAATACATTATTTCAACACACAAAAGACAGCACTACAGCTGGATGTCTCCAAATAGACAACACCATAATAAAATATTTATTTATTTATTTATTAAACTTATATTAAATTCATAAATATATCTTGTGTAGCAACAGATGGAAAAATTCTACACTGAATTGCAAAACACTGCTGGGGGCTACCTGTGGATCCGACTATGGGCTACTAATCACAGAAATACACGTCAGACTTAAAAGGACTAGAAAAGAACCAATCCCTATGAGATATAACCTACTGTAGAACCTATTTCACAGAATATAAAATTGAGGTTAGAAACATATTCAAAGACCTGTGCCTGTTAGACAGAAAACCAAAGGAATTATGGGAAAAAGCTAAAATTACAGTAAAAGAAGAAGCTGGAAAGCACATGACAAGAGCCAGAAGGAAATGAAGAACACACAAGCTATAAAACAAAGCCATAGAAATAGCTAAAGAAATAAGACTGGCAAAAGCCAGAGGAGATCTAGAAAAAAACTAGATGACTTAATGTAAACTTCCAACAACAAGAAAAAAAGAAAAGAGGTACATCTGAACTCAGAGTGTACACAAGTAGAAAGGAATAACCACAATGGAAAGAACAAAGAGTCTATTTAAGAAAAACAGAAAAATCATGTAAACATTCCAATATTGTGTCAATGTGTAATGGTATGTTGGAAGGACCCTGGGAGACTGGGCCAAGAGTCACTGCCTAGGGAATAGTCAGATAAGAGACAGCATAGCCCACAGCTGGACAGTGGGGGGGGGGGAAGAGAGGCTCAGAAGGGACCCTCCTTAGTTTCGTGGGGTGTAAAGGAGAATTGTACTTTCAGACTTGCAAGATTTTGTTAATGTAGCCTTACAATAAAGTAGAATTAGCTCATCTGGTCGTGTTTCCTGTCTGGTCTACCTAGTAAGGCTGGCACAATGTCATAAGGAACAAGAAAGAAGTTAATGATGGAATATAATGTTAAAAAAATGGAATACATGGAAAACCTGTACAAAAAGACCAGATGACATTGTATTTGAAAGAGAAGCATGTGAAAAGGAACCAATGGTGCTTGAGGTGGAAGTCATATGGGCCATGAAACAACTGGCAAATAGGAAAGCTCCTGGAGTGATGAAATCCCCATAAAACTTTAAAGAGGGATGGTGTGGACATATAAAGGCTATGACAGCCCTCTGCCAACATCATTTTGTTGCTACATCCATCTTAACTGTAATAAGATTACTCTTCTAGTTGGCTTCTGTAGGTGAAATGGACATGGAGGTGCAGACTCAGCCTTTAAATTAGGCAGCAAAATGTCTTGGTCCGACTGTAATGCTATAATCATAATTCTTTGAATAGCATTTCTTCAATAGATTTTTATTTTAATCAAATGAAGCCATTTCTAGATAGGGGGCTAGCACAGAACGGAGGAGGGTGTCTTCAGGAGAAGGGTATTTTCTGGATATTCCAGATAGCACTCTACTGCAATGACTTAGAATATTTTCTTCTTCACAATTCAGCACTTGAAGATCAAAGGCAACAAAAGTAGTGCTACCAGATCTGAGCTGCAAAAATTTCATCCACAGCAGATAAACAGAGGCAATAGGGTTTGGTGACATCTGGTGATATGGATTTCTGCAGCCCAGATCTGATATCCCAAAGCAAGAACTTTTTAAAAAATTACTTCATAAGTAGCATTAAAAAGATAAAAGCATATGTTTGCCACTGCAAACCCTTTCTGGAATGCATGTTAACATAAATATAGATTATAGGCTAATTTTGAATTAGCAGTTGGTGATACATGTCTATTTTCAGTTTTCCACAGTAGGGAATCCAACTAAATTCAACATCTAAATGGATAGGGGGATAAGAATGATGGGTGGCTTTTTCTTCATACCATTTTCCTGATCAAAATCTCTTTTCTCAAATTATTTGCTTTGCATGGGAAATATAGGAAGTGTGTAATTTAGATCAGGACAAGAGCCTAGATAAGGAATGCCACCACCTGGATTCCCATCCTTCTTCCCCAATCAAATTATTTCACCTTCCTCACACCTACATTTAGTTAAGAAATAATATGCAATTCGACCATAAAGCAAGTACTGTAACAAAATGCATGGTCCATATAAAGTCATTTGGATTAATGTTTCCTAAACGACCTCCCCACTCTGGTGAGCTATTATTTCTCTAAAAGGCAACTATGAAGATTGTAGAACTTTTACTAGTGTTTAACTTATCTTGATTGCCTCAGGACATTCATGAAACCACCAGCTGTAAAGCAGCTGCCTTTGATCTCTCTAGCTCCTCTCCTAGCTGGGAGACAGCTGTTTCTAACCACTGCCTTCAACCTTACTTGGCCTATTAATTCAACTATTACTGAGGTGACCTTTAACTTTTGACCTTTGCTTATGTTTCAAGTTTCCGATTGGCTTCCTGCCTGTGATTAAAGGATGGCTGTTTATGGGAAAGCACTGGACCTACTATTTGTTATTCTGCTAATTGTGTATAATTTCTTTGGACTGTAATGGACGTGTTCATGTATACACTACCGGCCTTTCTCAACTTGATGGTCTCCACATGGCACGACATCTACAACAATGAGATACAATACTAACATGACAACTGACATGGCATAGTTTTAAAGAGCAGTTTTAACGTGCTTTCTCCAGGTTCTTCTACCTATCAATTACTAAACTGCATTTTTTTAAATTGTGAAAAGCTTTTTTTAATAAAAAAAATTATAACCTTGCATTTTTATTTAGAAATCCCTGCAATCATACTCCAGACAAAAAGAGTAAGACATTTAAGCAATCATTACTTTCATACTTGTCTCAGAATTTATATTCCACGAATAGAATATTAACATGCCCTTCAGTTGACCACACAACACAAAGCTCAGAAAGACCAGTCACTTGTATCCATCCATTACGGCTGGTCAGGCCCTTCTAAAGATGTGCTGCATTACATGTGCTCCTCTTTGTTCTCTTGCTAATTTCCACCCATTTATTTGACTTATATGGCTGCCAAACTGGAAAGACTCCCGGTAGCTTTCTCTTGCCTGCTCCTTCTCCCCTCCTATCCACTAGTGTTCAGCTCCTTCTCCACTGATTTTTTCTTCCTTCTGCCTATGTCTTTTGCTTTCTCCTGGTCGGTTCCACCTTTTCCTGCTTAGCTATTTTTTTGCCTGCCTGACTGCTTATGTAGATGATCTGGCACTGCAGTTCACATTTAAGACAGTGGATAGCGGGGTTAGAATGAAGACTATTCCTAGCTTGACTGCTGTTTAAAAGCCCTGCTACTTAACCCATGAGGTTGGCAGGTGCCTTAACAACTAGATCAGCCAGTCCCACTCTATCCAATTATGCCTGCCTCCTTCTTAGCGATCATGTTAGATTTCATTTTTTTTTTTTTTTGCTACTTAACACCAAAAGTGACATTTCGCTTTAAAATCTGTATTTATAGCATGCTTGGCCACAAAACAACATATTATAACAAAGGCCAACAATGTAAGAGAATCCTTTTTAAAAAAAAAAATTCTAATTTTGCCATTTTTTTGGAGAGAGCTTGTTTATTATTATATTCTGTTCTGAAAGCTCATTTATCAAGATCTGTATCAATATTTTAATACCAACTTGGAGAGAATTCCTCATTGAAGGAAGGAGTGCCAGCATCAGCAAGAAAACTGTCAATTCCCAAGCTGGCATTCTCTGGCAGTGCTGACTATAGGACCCATCATTCCCACCCAGCACGACAACTATTCCTGATGGGAACTGTGGATGTTAATAAGGCAGGAGTCATAAATAACAACAATAAAAACTGTGAGGGACCAAACTGGAGAAAAATGCTTTAAAAATCACAGGTATCATTAATAGCTTCAAATGCTAAGTAAAAAAATAATCCATAGATATATATATTCCATAGAGCAAAGAGTCTGTCCTTAGGTAAAAGCAGCTTCCCCATTATATGTGAAATATAAAACTGAAGAAAAGAAGGAAATTCATCTGCTGTAAGTGTACTTCTTTAAACCAATGGAGTTTGGTCAGACGCATGCCTACATAGTGAAATCAGAACTGAGAACAGTGGTGTGATGTCAGCATGCCAAAGAGTTTACTACACGCATGCGTACAAACACACACAATGAGCACTGAACTTGAGTATCTATTAAACTGGGGGAAATAGAATGTAATTTGCTGAAAGGGAGAATAGCAGATTGACTCACATCCTGAGCCAGAATCACTCTACTATACAACCCAATGTCTTTCCCATCTCCCAGTCCTTAGGAGTATTGACTATTGTTCTTTGCAACCTTCCTGGGAAGAACAAATTACAAGGGGTCACATAAGCTGTTTAAACTTGCAGCCCAGGTGGTGTGTATGCTATAGAGCCCCAAAGCCACGCTTCTTAGATTCTCTTTCAAATGATGAATCTTCCTTGTGCAATCATTTGTTTCCAGCTACCGAAAGTTGCTCTACTGTTGCTTCTGGAATTAAGAAAAACATTAGAAATGTGATATATTCTATTTTGTAATTTTCGGGGGAACTACCTGCAATCAACATATCAGTACTGAACTTAAGTGTGAAAAGAAAGAAAAATCTTGTGCTGCATTCAGTTACAAAGAAAGGGGGACTCTGGGTGTGTATGTGGGAGGGGCAGGGGAGATCCTGAGAAAGACTTAAACTCATTTCAAATTCAAGTGCAAATGACTCTCTCCAAGGTTTTCATGAGCTCTTATGCTCACATATACCTCTTCTCCACACTAGGTTGGAATAAACCATCTTGGACATTCTTACCACTAATACTGAGAGGAAAACCTGCAACAGCAACAAGCAGAAATATTTTGAATGGCTTCCTTATACCCTAGAAATTTGAAAGCAGATTTTGAAGGGGCATGAGGGGAGCAGGGGGAGAGGAACTTCTGTTGATCAAACAAGAAGGATTCTCATTCCATCAACAGAAATTGCTCCTGCTAGTAGAATAAACCAACTGGATTCCACTGCTTTCAACATTACTTTCAAAATGCAAGCTGGTGCTCTTGGAAGGCATATCTATATCTGAAAGACCTGTAGACAATGCAATGGTGGATTAATAATTCATAGGCTATCTACAAAAGTATACATAACAATAATAAATTGTTTAAAGCTTGTGCTTCATCTCACTAAGACGTGTATCTAGCATTTGTTTTCCCATTGTTAATGGAAAATCTATTACTCTGAGCAGACAGGAATGGCTAGTGAACTATAAAAACTTTTGCAATGAAATGGCTGTGAATACTGTCTTCTGTAAATACTGTGTTTCCCAGAAATAACAGGGAAGAGCAGAAATGTTTTAAAGGAAAAGCAGTCTTCATTGCAAACAGGAATCAAGCAACCAAACTAGCGCACCAGAGAGACACTACACTTCCTCCTCCAAATACAGCACCTCACTTCAGACGTCACATGGCAGAGAAAAGGGGGAATGAACCCCAGAAAGCATAAGAGGGTTGGTAGCTCATTGCAACATCACTGAAAATTTTATGAATATTTTGTTAAAACTCACTACGGTGAGGATTAGCATATACCAGTGTACCTTTTAAAATTTTCAAACTTAACAGCTATCTTTTTTTTTAAAAAAAAAAATTGCAATGACAAGATACCAATTTGCCAGTTTATTTCTTCTTGTCATCCCATCCTCTGGCAACAAGCATTAACACAGGCAATTCTTATGCTCCCTACTGGTAATTTTTTTTACAGCCAGCTGAGCTCTTGTCAGTGATTATTTTGGAATCCTTGGATATTTTGGAAATCGGTGGTTATTTTGGAATCCTTGGCATTTTGGAATATTATTTGTCAGTTGTTTTATTTGTTTTTTCCTCCCCAGGAACTGATGCAGTATATAACCTGGATATTTTAGTTGACTTCTTGTACATTTTTACGTTCCTGTCATCTGATGCTGTTAGTCAGCCTACTGCAACTTTAAGCTACCAGATTTGGGTTGCAAAAATTCATATGCCCACTAGGTAGCGGCAAAGATTTAGATTTCCTCTATCTCTTTACTGTCATCTACTGGCCATCCAGATTCTGATAGCCCTAGTCAGCTGTGTGTGTGTGTTTGTATGTATGTATAGCTTACAATAACTTTAACATTATTTATTCTTGCCAAAGTATCAGAAATCTCCCTACAACCCATCCTGGATTAAAGGTCAAGTGGGGCTGAACATGCTCCTTTACATAGACTGACTGATTGCCTTAAACTGTGTTTTACTTAATCAAGGTTTGTTCACAAATCCTAATGATGGTTCACTTAGTGTGACATACAGAGTCCAGCAATGTCTAGGTTTGCCAAATCTATTTGTTGTACTGATACAATTTTGAGAGTGAGCCAATGAGATGTGCTTCTCCTATCAACACCTCCTGTACATCCCAAGCAACATCTCCCTCCAGCATTAGTACTGACAGATTGTATCACACAACACCTTTAACCAGATTCCTTAACAACCTAATGGCTGTATGCGTAGAGCCTTGGCTTTCGTTTTAGTAGTAAACCGAGTGTGTTTGGTTCATCTGTGGGTCACTGTACTGTGCAAACCCAGAAAATCCCATAATTCATTAATTGTGTTATACAAAAGCACAGCCATATAGAATTTAAATTTTAATAAAGCCCCGCTAGAATTTAAATTTTAATAAAGATTTTCTTTATACTATATTCTTTATGCTGACAGATGGCCAGGTGATTGTCAGAACATTATTGTTGTCCTAAAAATATCTACAGAATTCCTTGGCACCATGCAGTCTTTTTGTGCTACTGTAAAAGACATACGATCCTGATCCATTAAAGTATTAACTATATTTTAATAGGATAAGGAAAGACACAGAGACAGAGACACAGAGTCCAACAACAAACATTGTAAGAATTCTTTCAACATACATACTTGGATTTTTAATGCTACATTGTCCCCCATTTCCCCACCTCCATAACTGGGCTGAAACAATATCCATCTTTGTGAATGTATGTTAAGTATAGATGAGACTAAGAGTTTTCAGGAGTATCTTTCCTTCAAGAAAAAAAATATTTCCAAAATCAAAAGTATTCCTATGCATTAAAAAAAATTTTTTTTTAAAATCTGGTTTTGGTATTTGAACTGGAAAGAAAATACTACTCTTTTGTCTTGTGGAACTAAGGAATGGGCTTGAGACATTAGCCTTCTCCCTTAGATATAAATATTTCCCCAATAAATTTATTTTTTATATTGTTTCTTACTTAATTTTGTGGTTTTAAAATATACTAAAGAGAAGAAATAGCCACTGAAACGGCAATTCTTTTATTTATATGGATCCATACAGATTTCCCAAGATATGGTATTTCTAAATCTCAGTCTTTCCAGGTTTCTGTAGACTGATAAGCAAAATCACAAGTGAGCTTCAGTCCACAGTTCTGATTACATTCATGAAAGTTTCAAGTTCTGATTGGCAGTATAAGAAGGGCTGGGGTCTTAAAAACACTTTGTCCTAGACACAACCAAGTCTAACAAAGGTGCAAGACAGATAAAGAATATAAAATTATATTTTCAATATAATATAATACAATACAATGCAATACAATACAATAATAATTCCTGGATCGGGATGCCCTTCGAACAGTCACTCACGCCCTTGTTATCTCCCAGATAGACTACTGCGATGTGCTCTACATGGGGCTACCCTTGAAGAGTATCCGGAAGCTACAGCTGGTCCAGAATGCAGCCGTGTGGGCTATTGTTGGAGCCCTAAGGAGGGCCCATGTAACGCCTCTGCTCTGCGAGCTGCATTGGGTGCCAGTTTGCTTCCGGGTCCAATTCAAGGTGTTGGTTATTACCTTTAAAGCCCTACATGGCATGGGACCAGGTTATCTAAGGGACCGCCTCTCCTCTATGACTTCAACCTGTCCCACCCGATCACACAGAGAGGGCATGCTTCGGACCCCCTCGGTGAAAGAACTTCGACTGGCGGGGTCCAGAAGGCAGGCCTTCTCTGCGGTAGCCCCCGCTCTTTGGAACATTCTGCCCACAGAGGTGCGATTGGCCCCCACACTCCTGGCCTTCTGTAAGGCTTTGAAGACCTGGTTCTGCCACCTGGCCTGGGGTGGGGTGGGAATACCTCAAGCATGGGGATGGCTAGCCCCATAGAGGCCTTCTGCCTTCAGCCTCAGATTTTTCATCCTCTTGGACTCTCCTTCTCTTTTTTAGTAATGTTTTTAATTAAGGTTTTATGTATTTATATATTTTATGTTTTAATGTTTGTTGTGAGTCACCCAGAGTTCCCCCATTGGGGGGAGATGGGGGGCTGAAAAATTTAATAAATAAATAAATAAATAAATAAATAAATAAATAAATGTAATACATATGATCTGAACAGTCTATCAGAACACTAGGCACTTAATAACATCTGTAAAAGGCACCGTCACTCTTAAATTGCCCTTGCCCTGTTCTTAAAACCTGTCCAGACCATAAAAATGGATTAGTAGGTACAAAACAGGTTTTCACAGCTAGTAACCACTTTCAGTCATTTCAAAATTTAAACTATGTACTTAACACATGAGGTAGAGTGCCATTAGTCCAAAGCAAAAGGATTTCTAACATGAGTAAATAAAAAAGGTTTTTCATTCAAATATGAAAGTGCCAGTCAATTATCTGAAAATGGGACTCTGGATACTTGGTTTAAACTTGGAATTCCCAATGCAGTACCCATGAATCTCTTTCTTGGCACATGCAGCCTTCCTATCCAATTGACTTTTTAAATGCTTTTTAAAGACTGTTTTAATGAAATAAAAAATGAAATAGGAAGCTGGCACACTAAACACATTAGTCTCTAACGTCCTGCTTTCTTTCAATAATACCTTAGGGCCCTAAAACCAAATTTAGAAAATAAAAATGGGCAGGGAGGTTGGAAATGCAGCCACCAGCCCCTAGAAAAAACAACAATTTGCTGAGAAATGAAGTAGTAAGAAGTGTCCTGGGGTCCTAGAGCAAATAGCAGAAATCGCATTACTTATTTTTTTTTTTTTTTTTTTTTAGTAAAGGATGTTTCATGACAGGTTTCCATGCTGGCCATTTTGGGAAATTGCTTGTGATGTGCTCTCAAAATTGAAAATATATTCAGTGCTTCCAAAATGTTGGTGATTCCTAGTTTAGACCCTGCAGCTTAAACCATATAGATAAACAAATAAAATAGTACTGAAATGCACAGCTCTCTGATTCAGCAAAATCTTCATACTTACCCTTTGAACTAACCATTGTGCTATAGATGCTAATCTAATACCCTGACCGAAAACCAAAATTACAGACTAAGAGCTATAGAGTAATAGAATGATCTCTGCTTCATAGTAAAGGTAAGCAATAGTGCAATTTAAAAACTTTTCAATTTCAATTTAAAAATAATTGTTTTACAATATGCATATCCATCTCATTCCATCTCACTCTATGGATGTCAAATATGCAACAAATTTCAGATATGTGACACAGCTTTGTATTTATTTCAGTACAGCAATCCAAGAAGCTAATCGGCTGCAAACTGCATGTCGAGGTTCACATTTATTCAGGGAGTTGGAGCTGATCCACATATTTATGTAAAAATGGGTGCCTTATATATAGTATTTATTTTGAGACGTACATGATTAGTCTGCTTAACAATGCTCAGTCTGGATCAGAGCCTTACTGTAATTCATACAAAGATGATTCATTCAGATAATGAATTAAAGACACCGTTAGAGTTGGGGTTAGAGGGTTAGAGCTATGAGGCAATATTTGTCCCGATTCCTGGCTTGGGTGTGGCTTCAATTTGGATGCAAAGGTTTCTGTAAATTGAGGGCAAACAGAATCTCATGCATTACTCCTATTTCTAAATTTCTGCACTTATGTATAACCCAACTCAAATGGTGCCTGAATTCAGATCATGTTCCAACCCAGTACACTTGTCCACAGTGTTTTCATGTACTCATCAGACCTGATTTTACAAGGTTGTTCATGTGAGGGTAAGGAATGCTGGAATTTAGAACACACTTCAAAGAATAGTACTTTTCTTTTCATGGAAAAAAAAAGCAAACACACATCTTTCTCTCTACAAAGTTGTTATTTCCATGCCTGCATCCAAACATGTAGATTAAATGCATAACCTCAAAAGAAAAGAAATCCTATGAGATCAGAGAGAAAATCTGGGATTGAATTGAAGTGATGACCATGCAGGTAATAACTGGGGCATACCCAAGTACCAACAAGACATATTCAAATGCAGTAGACAAAGCTGTAATAGGAAAAATCTAGTGATAAGAGAGATATAAGTATAAATATTTAGATACATATAAATTAAATAGTATAAATGGATAGAAGAGATGTAAACTGGAACACCCAAAAAAATTCTCACTTTGTTGCTTATTATTTCTTTTATTTATATGACTTCAGACCCACTTCAACAGTAAACAGTATATCACAAAGCAGGGAACAATTAAAATCAGTTTAAATTAAAATAGAAACAAAACATTATCAGTTAAATAAAATGGCTAAAAATAGTATCTTTAAACCACCAAGGACAGTTTATGATATCCAGCAGAAGTCAAGCCCCAGCAGCCTCAAGTAATCTGAAGGGTGGTGCCTTCATCTTGTGTTAATTCCAGGTTAGTAAATACTTATACCCAAACACAAAATAGTGTACTCAATGTTCCATTGTTGGGAAGCAGTGTATTTATTCAACAGCTTACCATTTATTAGAACTGTGAAAGCTTTGAAAATTGTTTGGAAAAAGGACTCCAAACCTCGAGCAAGTGCAAATAAAGTACTTTTCTTGTACTAAGCAAGACCATAATCCTCCAACTGGGATTTTTCTCCCCTTGTTTCTTAGAAAGAAAAATTGATATCTTAATTTAAGATATGAAAACATAAAACCTTATATTAATTTTTAGACTCTGCTTCTCTGCCTGGCATTAATTCACCAACTAGGTACACGTAGTCCCCAGTTTAAGAACAAGTTCTGTTCCAACGTCTGTCCTTAAGTTGAATTTGTATGTAAGCGAGAACAGTATTATTATATAATACTGTATAAGTAGTACTGTGTAATGAACTCGAACCATTGTGTACTTAACTCAAATTTTGCTACAATAGGCTCCGTTCTTAATTATGGGTCATCTGTAACCTGGGCATTCTTAACCTGGGGACTACCTGTAAATATATATTTATTTTAAGAATTTTAGTCATAATGTGCAAAACCAATAGATTTTTCTTTGAGCTTCGATGCTCATTTTGGACATGATTCAAAGCAATGCCAAGATGTTATTTAGGGCCTTCTCTACTTCAGAAAAACAAGCTCAGAGAAGCAGAAGAGGGTACTGACAAGAGGAAATATGTCCTGTGAGGAATGAAGCTGGGGTTGCTGTCTGCATTTGGGAAAAGCAGCTGCAGTCAGGCAGAAATGCTTCCCGCCCCCTTCCCCAAGGATAGGTTCATCTCTTCCCTTCTCCCAAAGGGCAATAAAAGTTTACACTCCCAGAAACTTGAGAGGAGGTAGGCTCATTCATTCACTCACTCACTCACTCACTCACTCACTCACTCACTCACTCACTCACTCACTCACTCACTCACAGTTTATTCACAAGCATCCACTCCAGCGTTCCAGGTGTCTGGCTAATTGAGCCACACCCTGGCATTGTTCCAGGTGTAAGGCTAATTGAGCCGCACCCTGGCATTTTTAGGAATGTGCCGACATCCATAGGCAGCCTCACCCCACCCAGGCCCTTAGCCTACAAAAGT
This sequence comes from Python bivittatus, assembly GCF_059951505.1. Lineage (NCBI taxonomy): Eukaryota > Metazoa > Chordata > Lepidosauria > Squamata > Pythonidae > Python > Python bivittatus. The sequence goes on from NW_028277074.1 coordinate 33,317,217, forward strand.
GTGGGTGTGTAGGAGAAAGAGAAGAGGACAACAGGCAAGAAGCAACATCTGGAATATAAGACTATTATCGGCAAGCAAGAGAGCTACCAGTCAACTGCCAGGGCCACAAGCTATGGTAAGCAGCCCATTGTAGTGTGATTCCTGCTTGGAGCTTGGCTTAGAGCTTGGCATGGAGCAACCAGAAGAGGAGCGACTACACTGAGGCACCACCTAATCCTAACAAGTGCAAGAACATTTGAAGGGAGGCAAAGGTCTTATGCCACTTTATAGACTGTAAGACTTTTATTTGTTATAAGGACTAACCATCAAAGACTTATTTATGTGCCTACATCAACTTGCAAAGCCTAGGAGGGTGGAATTAACCCAGGGCAACAGGAGAGGTATGTGCTACAGTAAAGTATTTTGTACAGTTATTTTCTATGCTGTGGTATGTCCAGTCCTTGGAAAACAAAGAACCCTCACATGTCCCCATCCTTGTGACAAGTGAAAGCACTGAGTGATAGGCCCTAGGAAGTCTGAAATTCTGCTTAGTGGATGCAATCCAACATTACTAAAGCTACACAATTAACTTTAATGGGACAGAGTTAAATGCTTAATTCTGTCAGTGAAACCAAGGAGACCTAAAACTGTCTCCACTGAGTGGAATCTAATCCAGGTATTTAACAATTTTAATAAGCTGTTTTGTTTCTTGAGTGGGATTGCTTTCAAGTTGAGCTCAACTGATGACTTACATAGCCATGTTGCTTTCTTGGCAACAATATGGAAGTCCATTGTCTTCTTCCTATATTATACTTATTATGTTTGCATTATAATTAAAATGTATATACTCTACTTCTTGCAATCATTTATAGCAGAAGGGAGGAATATATGGCCATCTAGATGTTAGCTATGTCGTTCAGCAACATCTGAATCACTTTCTGCATCTCAATACTGATTAGCCAGTATCAGATGAAATGTTATCTGCAAAATTAGGGAAACAGGTATACAGCTGAGCTGAAAGTAATTTAAAGGAGTTCCAAACAGAAAAAGACCACGACCCTGATCCATGACCCTGATCCAATATCCTAGATATGAGTCTGTTTCTTAGTACTTTGGTATCATTAATTGTAGTAACAGGAGAAAGAATCCTTTAAAAAGCAATTACATACCTCATAATTGAAAAGAATATCTTCCATTTCTTTAAGAAATGCAATTTAATTATAAGAATTCAAAGGAGGTTTTTTTTTAGAATAAATTATTTAACCCAAGTATTCCTTAAAAAGAAAAAAAAAGTGGGGGGAGGCTTGCAGTTTGTAATATACATATAGTTGAAGTTCATTATTCTGCAATCCATGCAGCTCCTTCACTACATACTAATGGAATAGCATTTTTATATTAGAATTAAATTATGAACCACATACACACTTTAAATATCATTTTAAGCAATTGTCAGAATCAGTGGCAGTTACCCAAAGATGCAGCTTTTCCTTACATATCCATGATAATCAAATAAAATAAAATCAAAATAACTGGTTTATGAATGACTGTCCAACACTAAAAAATACAAATTGTACAGCTTATAGACATATAAGCATATATATATATCTTATATATATATATCCATCACACTATTCCCTTTTGAAGTAAGCACTATTAGCACAAGAAACATTAAGAAAAAGTAAGCTGAAAATGGAGTTAAGAGCAAAGATAAGGAAATACAACTAAACCCAGTCTACACCAATATCATTCACATTGCCTCTCTATATCTTTCTGGTTTTGCAAACCATTTTTCATTCTATTAATCCATATGCCAGTTCATAGAGTGTTTCTTGTTTTTTAAACTTTACCCCTCTGCCAGTTTGTGGATCTCTTCAGTACCATCCAACTCCATTCACTCTTTCTTCATGTATTTTGTTTGCAAGTTGATCTATCATCGATGTCTTTATATGGCCAAATCATTGTAATGTTCTTTTGCAGTGCCGCTTGCTTTTGTTTTCAATCCACAAGCATTCTTGGCACTCTCTCTTCCTCGCTTCTTAAGTACCTTGTTTCAAATTACTTTTATGTTTTCTTGACATACCCAACTCTTACTTCCATATAGCAAAGTGAGTGTAAGCACACTCCTAACACAGTCATTTTACTTATTTACTTGCAACAGACCGTATCCTGACCATTACTTTACTTTTCTACTAGTATTTGAAGGTATTAAATTTTCTCTATCCATTTTCCAACTTCACAAAAATTCTACCAAGGAACATTCACTCATCCACTTGCTCTAGCTTTTTACCATTTATGTCAAAGTTGCAATTATTCTCTCCATTTTATTTGCAGACACACAATGTAGTCTTTGATACATTAATTTTCAATTCCATATTCATCACTGAAACATGCAATCTAATATTTGTCACAAAACTTCGGCATTCTCAGCCACAATATGGCATTGTCTATAAAAATACATACATATTTGCAACTCTAACATAATACTAATGTCACCATTAGCATTCTTTACCCATTTTCACGTAAGTATATTAACAATCAATGGGTCATCACACATCCTTAACTTACATCTTGTTGAACCATTTGCTAAGCATTACAGTTATTCTCATACATGCTTTATTCCCATCATATTCCCATCAACGAACTGTCAACTCCATATTTATGCAAAACATGCCCTAAAGATAATTCACTTTATCTTATTTATTTATTTTTATTTTATTTATTATTAAATTTATACGTCACCCATCTCCACTGGAGGTTGACTCTGGACGGCTTACAATTAAAAATCAAGACAATAAAAACAATAAAAATATAAATACCCCCCCGATTAAAACACAAATAACAAATCTATAAAAGCAATATACAAATCAGAAGATAGGAGAAGCAGTATTAATCATCCCACGAGCCAGTTCCAGCAATGCAAGTCCCCATCAGGCCCCCAGGCCATCCAGCATAGCCATGTTTTTACACCTTTTTGGAAGGCCAGGAGAGTGGGGGAAGCCCGCACCTCAGCTGGCAAGTTGTTCCACAGGGCGGGGGCCACAGCAGAAACGACCCTCTTCCTAGACCCTGCCAGCCGAAATTCCGTGACTGGCGGGGTCTGCAACATGCCCCTTCTGCTAGACTGAGTGGGGTGAGCAGATATAACAGGGGCGAGACGGCTCCTCAGATAACCTGGTCCTGTGCCACGAAGGGCTTTAAAGGTGGTAACATCTTGAATTGGACCTGGAAGCAAACTGGCAACCAATGCAGCTCATGTGACAGAGATATTATATGTGCTGCCCTGGCAGCATTCAAGATTGTCCGCACCACTGCATTTTGTGCCAGCTGTAGCTTCCGAATACTCTTCACGGGTAGCCCCATGTAGAGCGCATTGCAGTAATCCAAACAGGAGGTGACGAGGGCATGAGTGACAATGCGGAGGGTCTCCTGATCCAGGAAGGAGCATAACTGATGCACAACACGAAGCTGCGTGGAGGCCCTCTTAGCCACGACTGCCACCTGTTCTTCAAACAGGAGTCGTGAGTCTAGGAGGACCCCCAGATTATGCACCGGGTCCATCTGGGGTAGTGCAACCCCATCTAGAGCCAGAGATGATAAGATCCTAGATCTTGAGGCTCCCTGTACCCACAGCCACTAGAGGTTGTTTAGAGATCATCTGTTTAGAGATCATCTAAAAGTGCAACCAATGCTGTTTCTGTCCCATAACCAGGCCTAAAACCTGACTGAAAGGGGTCCAGATAATCCATTTCCTCCAGGATCCTCTGCAGCTGTCACGTGACCACCTTTTCCACAATCTTACCCAAAAAGGGAAGGTGGGAAACTGGACAAAAATTGTCCAGAAGGGCGGGGTCCAGCGATCGTTTCTTGAGGAGGGGGAGGAACAGAGCCTCTTTAAAAGTCATTGGGAATACCCCATCCTGCAAGGATGAATTGACCACTGCTAGGACCCACCCCAAAGTCACCTCCCTGGAGGCTATAACCAACCAGGAAGGACAAAGATCTAATACATAGATGGCCGCACTAGCAGCCCTGAGGACCCTGTCCACTTCCTTAGGTCCAACAGGATCAAACTGTATACTTTCTCTAAATCAAGAGATATACAACAAACTTTCTTTTCACATTTATACATTTATCAATCACTTGCTGAAGAGCAATAATCTATCTTGCCTGGCTCCTGTCTAGGATAAAGGCCAATGCTCTTCCCAAATTTTGCTCATTGTCACTTTGGAATGTACTTACACATATTAACATAGAATAATGGATGTATTAAACATCAATTTTGTGACAAAACACAAGTAAAAAAGTAAGGTTGTTACATTTCTGAGTAGAACACATGCTTAGGAAAATATTGCAGTTCCATTTTACTTTCTATTTGATTATTATATTTAGAATTCCCCATCTACACTTTTCTATAGTGCAATCTACAAATGCATGTACAAGTTACTTGATCACTGACTACCCAAAACATGAGTCCTTTCCACTGAAATATTGTCTGTGGTTTGTTTTTGTCCACCTTTGTTTTTACTACTAGCTATTTATAATTATTTGCTTATTATATTTTTAATCTGACCAATAACCAGAGTTCTGTGGGGGAAATAGTTATTTAAAACATTTTGAATGATAAAAATTAATGAATGGTATAGGAAATTTAAAAAGTAAAATCCGCTATCCTAATAGCTGGAAGAAAAATGACTTAGGCTGGTTCCAAAGGGTTATCAAGGTGAGCATCAAACCATCTTCTCAGGAGAGAGCAGTGCACAAATAAGATCACATCTGTAAAAGGCAGCCTCTCCTATAACCACCCATTCAACTTCTGTAACCATTCATTTAAGTTCACTTTTTTACCTGAATAAGATCTTCCAAGGATAATCAGAGTATCTGCTCTGTTTGTATGTTCCTTCCCCCACTCCAGAGGCACATCACTGTGTTCTTTTATTTAATTGTTCTAGCTGTTTTAGAACTGGGAGTGGGGTATTCTTTATCTATGTAAATAAATAAATCCAGGGAGATGCAGCCTGGATCAGCTGATGTTAGTCTGTACTGTATCCATCACCACCCAAAATCCTAAAGAGGGCTGGGAAAATTGTTTAGAATCCCCATTAGATTTGATGTGTTGGAAATCACTAAAGAGCTGGCCCATAACTAGCCCCAAAGTCTTGGTGGGACATCCAAAGAACTGCTAGCTTCAGTTAGCATGATCATACAATTTAACCAGGAAAAAAGGGGATTGAGGAAATTAGAGAATGCCCTTAGTAACCTCTAACTGCAAGTGTGAAGAGGACTCCCTCAGATCACCCTAAGTGGTTGGCTTTCTATATGTTATAATGCAGTTCCTCTCTTGCCTTAACCTCTTGTTTCTACCGTGGTTTCAGCTCTTCTGTTAGTGTAACTCACTATTCTGCCAGCAAATCTTAGAGTCAGCAAATGGTTTTAGTTGGCAGAAAGGAATTTCAGCAGCAAGAATATCTTGTGGGTCACACTAACCCCCTCCAGCTCATGTATTTTTTAACTTTTGTAATCTATCTCTTCACAAAATTGATATTTAATCTTTCAGTTAATTAACTGTGTTATTAGGTGGAGAAATGATCTTTGGAACTCACTTTTATTTCACACAGAGACTGTATAATTTTTTAATCTTTATGCTACAGAAAGTTTCATTGACATAATACAACTTTGCACAGTTGTCCAGTGACTCATCTGATCAGGAAATAACTGTCTCTGCCATTTAGGTCACAACACAAGATGGATGTTGGAGCAAAAAGCCTTTGGGAAGTAGCAGAATTATTATAGGTTCCTTTCAAATGCATAGATCAATTGGTCAGCTATACATGTTTCAGTTACAAAAGTATCTAAATGTAGTCATCTGACATTTATTTAACTTCATGACAGACAACCTTTGATGTGTGACAAAAAATTCTGTGTGTAGGATCACTTGTGAAGATACCTGTTTTAGGCGGAGCCCATGGGATGCTGGAATTGATGTGTGATGGTACGGCAAGATTAAAACGTGCCCCTTGCCCCTAGCTGGGTCAGGAAAGAACAATTTCGCCTCTCCATTTGGGGTGCGCTGTTTTATCAGGCATGCTAAATGGCAGAAGATAATGTGGTAGGAGAAGGAAAATAAATTACAGTGCTATCCCTAAGTCTTCTTTGTACCAAAAAATTAGAACAGGTCAACTGATACTGCTGGCCTCCAGAAAGGCACCTGGATCAAGAATCCACACTGGTCTTAATACTTAAATACACTGTTCCCATAACCCTCTTCCTAACAGTATAAGAAGAAAACGTGCCTGCCATATCCTTTCAGCATGTAGGATTTTGCCTGTTCTAATAGTGTCTTCCATGGCAGGTGCCCTTCTTCCTTAATAGAAAAAAAAAATCTAGCAGAATTTGTGAACAGTTCTCCGTGAATGGCTTTTGTGGTTAAAATATAACATTGCTAAAGAAATCTTGTATACAAAATTTAATAGGATTTCAGCCACATCAAAGTATCTCATTTTTAACAGCTTTAATTCCTTTCAGCCTCTGGCAGTCTTCCAACAAAATATCAAGTCAATTAGTTAAGAAGTCATTAGAAAATCTCTCATATGTAAAAAGTTATGCCTCTAACTCCAAATTCTTTCAGAACTCTTGGAAAAGCCAAAGCCATCTCAAAACCAAATGGTGACTCACCCCCTGCCAGATCTTGCTGGCATCCCCAGTGTTCTGGCAAACACCCCATGTTTGATACCAGCATGAGAGATGTATCTCCCCAACCCCATTCCTTTGTTTTAAAGGAGCAGCTGCAAAGCTGCACTAGTAATGTGCCATTAAAACTACCCTGTCTTTTTAAGATTGAACCAGTCAAATGTACCAAGTTATTTAAGATATTTCTTGTGTCAAGTCATTATTCCTTCCTTTGGGAATAAGAATGGAGCAAGGGAGATAGTGAACAGCCCCAAATTACAGAATGATGTCAAATGTGTCCCTCCTACTTTTTGCCTGGCAGCCTAAGGTTTTTGTCCAATCAGTGGGTTATCTCTTGCCTGTTCAAACAATCCTATACTCACTCATATTATACTGAGCTGAGAAAAAGGCAAAATCTCCTTTGAGTAGAGCTTGACTCTTAGTCATTAAATGGACATGTCCATGTTGTTTCTTCCATGTATGGAAGTGATTTGCCACTTCTTTCTTCCATTGGGATTTTTTCTCCCCCAAGTCCTGGGATTTCCAGAATGCTCCATCCAAGTCCTAACTAGTCCATCCAAGGACTAAACCTAGTACTAACTAGTCTAGTCTTGCTTAACTTTTCTGAAATTAGCAAGATATTGCCACCTGCTCTGACAGGATGGAAACACCCCAATAGTATTTCTAGCACACTCCCATGTCTAATTTACGCTCAGCACAACCAAAAATATAAAAATGACATGCAGGCCACCCAGGATCCCTGAGAAACAATGACAGACTGTGCTGACAATGCTGGCCACTCACAATAACATGGATATGACTCCTGCACACTATTTTCATTACTATGCCAATTATACACAAGATGATGCCAGGATTATCCCTCTATCAGATCAACTGGCACAGCCAGCAGTTCCATCACTGATGCTGTAGACAAGGGGGTCAGACCTTACTATGCTCTACAGCATATCATCCATACAGGATTGCACTTCTGGAGATACAATTTATATCCCCCTTTCCCCCAAATAAAGTTAGCAGATTCTTATTCATTGCTTTTTGAAATTAGATTTAAAAGTAATCATATATCTGTAAAGCTTGCTTAAATCATTCTCTCCCCTTCAACCTCTCTGTGAGGTTCTCGCTATTATTTTATTTATTTATTAGATTTATATCCCATTCTTTGTCCAAGAGTTCAAGGTGATTTCCATGAAGATTTCACTTCATTTTATCCCCATACCAGCAACCCTGTGAGGAAGCTTTGGTTCAAAGAGAAAATGTCTGGCCTAGTCAAGTTTCCATGGCTGAGGATGGACTTAAACCTGAAGCTCTCTAGTCCTGTTCCAACACCTTAACTATTATATCACAGGACCTCTGTTTCTACATAGCAGGAAATAATAGTAGCAGTAACATATAACCCAGTGTTTTCTCAAACTGGTCCACTTCTTCATTGTTCTCTGTGTTGGTTGAATCCTAATATTCTGGCACCATGAGCCATTCTCAAGCCAATCCTATCTCCAGCGTCTCTCAGTTATGCTACTGCATAAAAAGCATTGTCTCCCTGAGGGAATTTTAACTGGTCTGTTTCCAATGAATGCAAATTGTAGTGTTGTTGTCCAAAGCTCCGGAGGTTTTAATAACATGGTAGTTTAAACCTGCCCTCCCTAAGGTTAGAGGAGGGAGAAAGAACTGAACTCTTACGCATTTGGCTTTTGAAAAAGCTTTATCTTGTGAGCTCCATGCAAGCTGTATCATAATAGAGATGCAGCCAAAATCATTGATATTAATGTCAGTTCTGTTAAAAGCCCGACATCCTCTGTGGTGAAATATTGCTGCCTGGCAACAGGCAAACATTAATCTCACATATGGAGAAAGGGAAAGAGAGAGAGAGAGAGAGAGAGAGAGAGTGGGAGAGGGGAGAGAGGGAGAGAGGGAGATTCCCAACTACTGCAGAGAGGAAATGTTCAGTCTGAAAAAACAAGCAAGAGGAAGACAACAGAAATCACTCAGAGGTAGAATAAGAAAAACATTTTCATGCAGGTCAGACTGTAAATGACAATCTGAAGAGCAAGAGAAAATGAACTTTTGAAAAGAAGCTTGTGGGCAGGATAGACTGGTTCTAAGCAGAACCATTTTCAGGATGAAGAATGGCCTGCATAACTCCAGCAAATTTCAGCCTTGAGTTTGTAATTTTCAGCATAACTTGAGGCCAGAACAGATGACAGAAGAAGAAAGCTATGTAAAAAGTGCTTATCCTGTGGTGCCAGAATCTGCAAGGGATGGGGCTGTATAATATCTATCCCAGCAATCATGTTGCTTTAAATTAATTACCAATGGAATCATTAGGACTCCTGAATGGCTATAAGGTGTACTATGTGGCAAAGATCAACAATGCAAACGAGTAAAGCTCTCTCTACCTTTCCTGCCTGCATTTGTAAAGCAGCATCCTGATTCAGTGAATTCCCCCTCTCCATTGTTAAAAAACCCTTTAGAACAAGTTGTAATCATCACAGGGCTATGTGATGATCCAGATTTGAGAAGGGAAAGGTGATTCAGAGCATGCATAAATATGCACATTGTACCTGTCATCAGCTCCTTAAAAAGCTGCATTTCTGGCTGTGTTCATATAGCTCCAGTGATGTGCTATATGAACACAAAAAAGTGTTCCCCCAAAAAGTGCATTTGATTTAGGGAGATACTGACAGGTGTGACACTGGCATTCTGGAATCCAGAGCACTGCCCAGCCCTGTTTAGTTTCAGAGTGAGTATGAATACTTTGTATGTACTGTATTTTCATACAACGTACATCAAGTTCAATATAAATTGCCTGAAAATCATTTTATTTTAAAATACAAATTACCCTGCTTTGGTCTTTCACGTGTACATTTCTCTAACACATTTTTAAAATGTAAATTTCCTTGATGTTAGCTTTTTTCCTTTTTTACTGCTCTTTGAATGTAACTTTCATAAATGTACCTTCTTTTCAGATGCTTTTTTGGCAAGTTTTCCTAAGGGAAAGAAAAACACTATGTTGACTTTGTAAAATGTGTGCCGTTTTGAACCCTGCCTGGTGGGAGTAGAATACCCAGATATGATCCTGACAGGATTCATGGGTGAGCGCTCTCCATATAATCACTACTATCAAGTCACCAGCGAATAAACTTTTCAATGGCATTTGTGCCATTATGCAATTCCCATTTCTTTGTGTTCATGTTGTGGACTAAACTTTTTTTTTTTTTTGCATATTCTACAGGCTTATTAAAATGCAGGGTTTTATCTGCTCTAAGATATCATGTTAAAGTTTGAGATGCTAAGAAATTTGACTAAGAAATATGGACACACAGAGGAACAATGAACTAGAAATTATTAAGCACAGTTCACATTTAATGTATTAAATTAATTAAATTAAATTAATCACATCTAAATATATTCTGATAATCTGGAAAAGTTAGGGTATTTTTTTGGTTTACATATTCCTCAAGACTAGCTCTGGTCAGTTATCTTGTTGTGTTATCTTAACCATCTTAAGCAATGTTTGGTGTGGGGCTGCTTGTTTTGGGGGAGTAACAATAGCTTAGCCTGATTGTATGAAAAAGGCCAGAATATAAATTCTTTAAACAATCCTCAATCATAATAAAAATGCAACTTATTGGATGTTCCTGTTCAAAAATGATTTGCAATTCATTTACTGTCCCTCTCACTTAGAAAAATGGAAAAATTACAGTTTCATCTAGACACAATGTGTGCATGTGAGTCATGGGGTGAAGATGTCATTTGCTTCCCTTTCATCCTTTTAATCAAGATATCTTTTCCTCACAGTAACTTAATAATCTTCCAGAAACTATAAATCAGTGGGAAAGCATGACACGCAGCCTCAGCCTCTTTCAATTTCAACATGAATCAACTCGAAAGCTGAGGAAAAACAGAATTCTTGTAGTCACCTATGAGCTTGTTAGATTAAGATGTTATATGAGAACAAACGTTGAAATCTGGGGAACAGTGGGAGAACATACATAAATGTTGTGCCAACCAATTTTAAATTTATCCTACCTCAACTGGCCTCCCATGAATTCTGGATGTCAGCTTTCCTAATATGTGTTTGGCCAAAGTCCATCTGGCTGATGCTCAGTTGTGGCAGGCTGCCTTAGTGTGCATGGCTTTCATATAACTATTACACCAACTGCCAAATTATAGCCTATGAAACACTGATCAAAATTCAGATATCTGTGTAAACCAAGAAAGGGTGCAAATTTTAACTCTAGTTTGTAGATTTTTCAGTTTGCAGAAATTAGGATGACAACCTCTCTTCTTCAAAACACTATGGATGCATCTGAGATTTAGTTTGGGGATGTTTTACCAATGGTGCAAAATGGCCTCTGTTTTTCAATCCAATGTTTTTAACACTAAATGAAATCATCCTAGACTTAAGCCACAAGTATGCATTTCCAGACATCCTGTTGCCTTTAGCTGTGCTTAAGGACTATTATCTGCAGTTTTTCTCATTGATGGAAGGCTCTTCAAAAGAAAAAGACTTTGGAGATTGTCCAATAATTAAGATGTTGTGTACTAAAGAACATAATAATAGGGTGAAAGAAATCCCATAACTTGTCAGCTGAGCAGACATGTAAACAAACTTCAAAAAGCAGTCTGGCTGAGAGAAAAAAAAAACATGTCTTCATATATTATGAGTACACCATTGTTTTAGAGGCTAAAATCAAAGACTTTCTCAAGGCCATTTCTCATTCCCAAATTTGTAGATGTTCAGAAACCATCTCATTAAAAATTTCTATTCTTTATTTAGTTTTTTAAAGTCAAAATAGATTGCAACTTTTAAAAAATTCTTGAGAACTTGTTGGCAACCAGTTTTGAGCAGCCGTGACTGAAGCAAGTGGAGAATATGCACATATACATTATCCATATGGGATGACCTTAATGCTACAAAAGATATCTTTGTATAAATCTGGGATCCTTTAACAGACTTTTTGCTGACTGAAATGTTAATGATTTACAGATTTGCATATGGATAAGGGATGTGTTATGGGAAGAAGAGATACTTGTATGTAATATTATAGGGGGTGATGAATTATTAAGTTTGTTGTACTTGTGATGAAGATCAGAAACTACTTCTTTATATTTTTTTTCTTTCTTTTTCTTTTTTCTGTATACCTTTTATTCTCTTTCCTTTCTTTATCAATTTAGTTTGCATTTTCTTTTACTATTGTTATTAAAATTTTCAATAAAAATATTTTTTTTAAAAAAAGAGAATATGCACATATATATTACCCATATGGGAATATGCACATATATATTACCCATATGACCTTAATGCCACAAAAGCCACATTCTAATATCATTAAACTTCATCTTTTTGAATAGCCAACATTCTACCTTTATTTATGAAATTTACGTAGTGCTTCAATCCCACTAGATTCCAAGCATTATAAGCATAATTATAATAATACAATAATTATATAAGCATCTCAATTATATAATATCATTTCTAAGTATAAGCATACATATACAAATATAAGTATAAATATAGTAATAAATATAATACAGTAGGTATTTATACTGTATACTGTATTCTCACATTTACTGAGAGAACATACAGTGCCATTGTGTATTTTATTCTATTCTATTCCCTGGAGGTTTTAGCAATCTTCTGGAAAATCATGAGGGAAGAAACCACTCCTGCCTCTGGGACCAGGCTGTTCAAAGGAAGGGAGTTCCTACACAGCATGCCCACTTCTGTGGCCCTCTGTGGAAGATCTTGATGGGAGGAACTGTCATCAAGCAAACTCTGCTTGCTTGCAGAGAACCAGCAGATTCTACCTGGAACAGGCTACTCAGATGTCCCCAGGCTCAAGCCATATAGGGTTTTATAGATGATAGTCATCCCTTTGAATAGCGACTGATAGTGCAGTTCCCATAATATTGTTATTATATGACAATACTAAGTCTGGTCCATAACCAAACAAATAGCAGCATTGGGCACTAGCTAAAGCTTCTGAGTAGCTTTCAAGGGAGTCCCAGGTAAAGCAAGATATCTAATAAAAAGGCAATAAGAGAATGAGTGACAATATTCAGAACTTCCTATTCCAGAATCTTTATGGAGTCAGGCAGCCTTCCATATCTGACAAATTTGAATTTGATTTGAAATGAATCCACAACTGGCACACCAGCTAAAGGTGGACAAATGTCCTCCTGGCCATGGCTTTCATCTGCTCTTCCAATGGATCTTAGATCTGATGAAGTAGACCAGTGTTGGCTGGGGAATTCTGGGAGTTGAAGTCCACACATCTTAAAGTTGTCAAGGTTGAGAATCACTGAAGTAGACAATGATACACCAAAGCTTTTGTCATATTAAATACAGTAATGCTATAGATTTATTTATAGTGCTGCAAAGACTAATACAGCTACCATTCTAAGAATTTTCTTAACATTCTAATTCAAAACCAGTGATGTGAAAAAAATATTCAGATCTGTACATCATTTTTGTTATGTATCTATACTTATGCCAGAAGTCTACATGATGTGTTTCAATGGAAAAGAAAGAGTATTAGCACTTTTATGCTGATTTTGATCTCAAAAGAGTTGTTGAACGGGGCTGCATGCATGAAAATGCATGAAAACACAAGAAACACATTTTAAATTGTTACTGGAAGATTTCCACATTTCACAGACATTTAAAAGAAAAGGAAACCACAGATGGAAAGAGGAAAGGTAGCTAATACTATTACTTAAAAATATGTGACATCAGATTGTTGTAATGCATGTAGAAATAAATCAAATATTAGACTGGGGGATTATCAAGTCAGCAGTAACAATCAGCAAATGAGTGTATTTGATCTAGTGTTTGGGATCCAGAGTGACAGAACAGAATAGACATTCATTGGAACGGTTCACAGGCAGGCTTGACTTCTGGCATCTCGCTGTAGAGTATAAGATCATAACAAGGATCCATTTGGTAAACGTAATTCAGAGCTACAGTAAGTGCTTAGTGAGGTGACTCAGCAAAAAGTGGTGCAGTTATGAATTATGTCATAATGGCTACCAAGTCATAGGATTCCCCCATGCTTTCCACATAACCAACCTTTCTCTTTATGCAGCATGTTAGTTATTCACAACAGGGATCATATTTATGTATTCTGATGGTTGCTTTGCCATAGGATAAGAAACTCAAGGAGAGAAAAATACTGAAATTTTAAAGTAATCACTATTCATTTAAAAAATGGTCTAATCAAGGATGTTTCCATCAATAATTAGATCTACAAACAGATCCAAATAGCTAAAATGTCTGAAATAATTTGTGCTAAGTTGAGCATGCCTTGAGTATTATACTCTAGTTTGACTAGATTAGGTGAAAGAAATATCCTTGCATCTCATTCAAAACGGATTATTTCTGATACAGGAAAAAATCCTTGATCATCAATTCAGTGAGGACAGTAATACCTATATTGTTCTTTCTTCATTCTACTGGAGTTCAAATTTACAGTGTCATGATGAGCATAATATCAGCACAAACTAACATACAACATGCTCTATATCCATACTGAATTCTATACAATAAACTCTTTTATCCCCACATATATTGTACTATATATTCTTTGTCAGCTGTTAGAAAAATATGCCTTATTTGACTTCTGGTGCAGGAGTTGCCTCTAGCCTGTGGCCAGATCCAATTCAAGAGGTCTTTCAATCCATGCTATAAAATTCCTCCAACATTCTCCTTGAACATGAGAATTTTTTCTCCCTATTTACTTTATTCCCCTTCTAAATGTTCTGGTTTGCTGGTTTCAGATGTTTTCTTATATATCCAGACCACTTTATGTCATAATGGCTACCAAGTAGAATCTGGTCTGGTTTCAGAAGTGTTTATCATTTTCCACAATTCTCCACTACTCTTCATACTGTAATTATGTGAAGCTCTTTGGCCTATTTAGTTTTCTGGAACTGCTCCATTCTAAATTCTATCTGTGGACGTCCCATGTGGTCTCAGCTAAATTTTAGTTGAGAGCTCATTTGATGTAATGCTTAAAGGTGCTGAACCAGGAGCAGGGAAATCTGAATTCTAGCCTTTCTTTAGACACAAAGCCAGTTGGGTGACTTTTGACCGAAGACTCTTTCTCAGCCCTAGAAAAAAGGTCCTAGCAAACCTCTTTGAAAATGTTGCCAAGAAAACTGTAGCCACTGGATGTCAAAATTGACTGAAGGACCACCCCCACACAAATTTTAGCAACCTTTCCTGATTTTCCCATGAAACCAGGCTGTGCTGTAGAACACAGAAATGGCACTTGCAAATAGGCACGACTGAGAAATGATTTCTGTATGTTTTTTGTGCTACTTCAATATTGTGTTGTCTGCCTTGGTTTACTGCTCCAAAAATGTTGCTTCTGAGTAGACAAGCACTGTTGGTTTGATGGGGGGGAGCTTTCATAAAACTGAAAGTGAGATTTTGAATTAGATTTATGGGTTAGATTTTAGAATTCTATTCTAAAGTCCTTTCTTCACTTACCAGGAAATGTGTTCCACTTAATTCAGCAGAATGTCTCTGAGCAAATATGCACAGGACCTGTTTCAAAAGCATGCTTGGAAGGAATCTGTGTGCTTCTAACTGGCAGGTGTGATTGCAAGATGGAAACAGATTCTATTTAAAATAAGAAGCCCATTTGTTGTCGCTGCTCATTTTATCAGGGCTGGAATGTGTCTCCCTCCAAGATCTTTTTGATACTGGAATTCTGCCCTTGGGCTGAAAAAAATCCCCATCTCGTCCTAATGGAATGAAAGCTGTGTAGCAGTAATCTCTTGGGAGACAACCGAGCAAAAATAGTTCCATCTATTTTTTGTAGTGGTTAAAAGAATCAGCATCTTGAATAAGACCAAGTTAGTGTCTTTCTCAGGACCACCATTACTCCCTTTTACCATTCTTCAATTAACCAAAGTGATTGATTGTTGCACAGAATATATTTTGAAGGTATATCACATTTGTTCATGAATGCATTTTGCGTATCTCTGTTTAAGGCATCTGAGTGTAAAACTGCACACAAAAATCAGCATTTAATTCAAAGGCACTCACACCTGGCATTTGCAGCCAGAATTAAGCTCACCACACCAAGAGAAATAATAACTAGGCACCTAAAGATGGTGATTTTTCCTATATTTGGTAGCACTCAACCTCTTCTGATTGTGCAATATTGTCTTTCAACCATTATTGATACAAAACAAAATTCTGTTTCCTCATTATCCTTGGAAAAACAAACAAACAAAAAAACAATTGCTTTTTTTTTTTCCGGCCCTCACTTTGGACACAGATAACTTTGGACACAGATAAAGACACCCGGTATTTTAGTAACATGTGTGAGAAGGCAGGGAGAAGTGAGGGCCTCAAACGAACCATGTTTGCTAGGGGAGAGCGCTGTGCACCATGGGGCAGCCTTGGGGGGACGGCAGGAGGGAGGATGGGCAGAAGGCACACTCGCACCAGAGTGGAGAGGGACGGCAGGAGGGAGGAAAGACTGCAGGCAAGAGGCACGTTCGCTCCAGAGTGAAGAGAAACGGCAGGGGGCGGCTGTCGGGTCAAGTGGGGATTGGAATGTGTATTGCGCTGATTGGATTCGGAAAGTGGAATGTCTGCGGTTTTGCGGTTAATTAGCAGCGCTTCGGGGCGGTAAAAAAGGTGAGATTGTGAGCCAAGCCCTCGTAGGAGGGGGAGGACAGATAGGGGGTATAAAAACCTGTCAGACCTTGCTTCGGGGTTCCTCCATTGCTGCGGGAGGGACCCACCTTTGCAAACGTGCCCAATAAAAACTTCTGTCTACTGGATAACCGAACCCGTGTCTGTCGTTTTCTGACAAAATTGGCAAGCCAGGCAGGAGTCCTCGACGTGGACCGGACTGTGGGGAACCGGTGAGTAATCGGCCGTAACACCCCGTTGAGGTGTCTCCCGTTTTCCCCGGAGTCGGGTCCAGGACGGGACTCCAATCGCCAGTCAGACAGAAGTAAAGAGGAAGTCGGCCGACGAGGAGACCTCCGGGAGGTCTGGTGAGTACAGCCTACCCATAATCTCGGGGAGATTAGTGTGGTTACGAGGCGTTGGACGCCGCAAGGGGACAGAAGAGTCCGGGACCTTCTGTAAGGTGGGAAACGTAGTCAGGAAGGATGGGTAAGGCGCAGAGTAAGAGTGTAAGGCCAGGGGCCAATGGGAAAAACGCAGTAGGGGAATCCCCACGGATTCTCCATTAGGACAATTGTTGCAACAATGGGAGACACCCTGGTTGTGTCCATTCACCAGGGGTCTGGAAAAACCGACCATGATAACTTTGTGCACTAAAGAATGGCCAAAATATCCACTAGTGGACCCCGAATTCCCCTACCATTGGGATACTCTTGGAATCCCCAGTAATTACTGGGTGACCCAACTAAAAAACTACATTGTGGAGCATAAAATGTTAACACAGGAACCCTATGTGGAAGTCTGGTTCCATGTTCATTGGGAGGGGCCTCGACCCAAGTTAGCCAAAATTTTTGTCCAAAAAGAACAGGAGGATGAGGAGGAGGACCTCTGGCTGACTAGACCTCAATGGGGGCCGCCACCTCCTCCTCCTCCTCCTCTTCCTACCGCGCCCCCTCCGGCGCCCCCACCCTATCCCGGGCTGCGGAAAGAGCTGGACCAGCTGAACCAAGACATTCAGAACTTGCCCTTTATTCTAAGGTCGGCCAGTGCCTTCCCTGTCCGGGAAGTCCCGAACGGAACGAACGCACAGGGGGTGACCGTCACCAGTTACGTAACGGTTCCCAGTTGAGGGAATTAAAAAAAAAGACCCTCCCTCGTATGCAAGAGAACGCCCATACCGCCGCCGAACAATTGGAACTTTTTCTCGGCCCGGTGGAATACTCCTGGGGGAACTGAATTACATTTTAGCCCACCTCTATACGCCAGAAGAGAGGGGCCAGATTTGGCGAGCTGCGCTCGGGGCTTGGGAGCAAAGGAATGCAAATGTCCCAAATGCCCCGGCCGCAGATACTAAATTCCCTCTGGCAGACCCAAATTGGGATCCCAATAATGCTGAACATCGGGAGAACATGAGAGGAGTTTCCCCCTGTACAACTAGGGGGGTCATGGTTCCCCAACCGGGACCCACGGGGAACCCTTGGTAAACATCACGGTGGGTCCCACTGGCGAGGAACAGCAGTTCCTCGTGGACACTGGAGCCTCTCGAACATCGCTGTGCCAACCGATCCCAGGGATTGCGAAAATCCCGGGGCACGTCGGTATCGGTGATGGGGGTGGGAGGCTCTCCGGTCAAGGCAGACGTACTGGAGGGAGTGAGACTGGAGTGGAATGGGAAGGAGGTAACTGCAGATGTGTTACTGATCCCACAGGCGAGAGTGAACTTGCTGGGAAGGGATCTAATGGGTAGTCTAGTAGTGGAGCTGTGGAATGTGGAACAGGCAGAAAGGATGTGTTTGTTGCGAGAGGCGGACGTGGAGGTTGTGAACCCTGAGGTATGGGCAGGGGAGGGGGGGGCGGGTCGGTTTCGCATCGCCCCAATTAGCATCCCCTTGAAACCAGGGGTGACGGGTTTGCGGCAAGCCCAATACCCGCTGTCCCGGGATGGGAGGCGTGGGCTGAAGCAACAACTGAGATGGACGGTGCTGCCCCAGGGGTACACCGAGAGCCCCCTCTTGTTTGGACAGGCATTGGAAGAGAAACTCCAGGGGTTCCGGGCCCCTGGGGGTTCTCGGGTGCTGCAGTATGTGGATGATTTGTTGGTGTCTGGAGAGAAGGAAGTAAAGGTGAGAGAAGATTCAGTGGCTTTATTGAACTGGTTGGCTGAAGAAGGATTGAAGGTGTCAAAAGGGAAGGTCCAATTTGTGGAAAGGGAGGTCAAGTATTTAGGACATGTACTCCGGAAGGGCGAGAAGTTGATTGATCCTTCTCGGATACAGGGGATAATGCAGTTGAAGCCCCCTCATACTAAAATGGAGGTGCGGCGGTTTCTGGGTCTAGTAGGATATTGCAGGCTATGGATAGATGAGTACATGAGCAAGGCTCAGTTTCTGTATGAGAAGTTGAAAGGATCATCTGACAGGGTAGAATGGACAGACAGGGACACAGAGAAGTGGGGGAATTACGAAGGAGCCTGGTGACGGCCCCGGCTCTGGCTCTACCGAACTTGGCCCCCCCTTTCACCTATACGTTACAGCCCATGGGGGAACTGCCATTGGAGTGCTGACTCAGAGACGGGCTGGGAAATATCAACCAGTGGCCTTCCTGAGCAAAGCCCTAGAACCAGTGGTGAGGGGATGGCCGACTTGTGTGCAGGCAGTGGCTGCCGCTGCTGTGCTAGTGACAGAAGGGAAAAAACTCACTTTTGGGAGCCCCGTGATTGTCCATTCAACCCATCAGATCTTAAGTGTGCTTAGTCAGCAGGCGGCTGCTTGGATGACAGAAGGAAGGATGTTGAAATATGAGACAGTTCTCCGGATAAGTCCTGATGTGGTGGTAGGAACAGACAGGAATTTGAACCCAGCGGAGTTTCTTGCGAGAGAGTGGAAAGAATGGGAGCCGGCAGAGCACGAGTGCTCCACCCTGTTGCAGCTGCAAACAAAGACCCGGGAGGACCTGCAGGAGGTCCCGCTGGAGGAGGGTGAGGTCTGGTTTGTGGATGGGTCTAGCCGAGTAGAGCAGGGACAAAGGAAGTCAGGGTATGCGATAGTGGCGGCGGAGGGAGAGACAATAGAGAAGGGGGCACTACCAGGGGATTGGTCGGCTCAGCTGTGTGAAGTGCACGCTTTGAAACGGGCACTAGAGTTGGGAAAGGGAGTGTCCCTCACCGTCTACACAGACTCGCGATATGCCTGGGGAGTAGTACACACTTTCGGGAAAATTTGGCTGGAACGGGGTTTACTCACAGCTGCTGGAAAGGGAAGGTTGCAGGGAGGAAGCAGGTCATTGGGTTACAATTGAGGGGACCCCAGTAGTGAGCCGTGCTGACATGAGGGGGATGGTGGAGAAACTGCACGAAGGGTCTCACGGGGGGTGCAGGCTTTGGTAGACACTGTAAAGCTGTGGGAAGGGCCAACGGGGTGTTGAAGCAACATCTCACCAAACTGGGGCTGGAAACAGGGCTACCTTGGACAAAGACACTTCCGGTTGCCCTGCTTCGAATGCGGACAGCCCCTCGCAAGGATGTGGGGGTCTCCCATTCGAGCTGATGATGGGAAGACCTTTCCTGGCTCCAATGGGAGAGCCTATCCCCGAGCTAAAGGATGCCTTCCTGAGAAAGTATCTCTTGGTACTGTCACAATCTCTCTTGTCTCTAAGAAAACAGGGACTCCTCACTCAACGGCCCCCCTTGCTGAAAGACCAACACCCCCACAAGCCAGAGGATTGGGTCCTGATAAAGACGTGGAAGGATGAGAAGCTGAAGCCGTCTTGGGAGGGACCATACCAAGTTCTCCTGACAACTGAATCAGCGGTTCGGACCTGACAGGGGGGTTGGACCCACTACCATCGGGTTAAGCGAGCTCCCGACCCCCGACCATGGACTGCCCAACCGGGAGACGGACTCAAAGTAAAACTTAAAAGGAACTGAACTAAGGCAGGGGAGGAGATGACCAACATAAAGGCGTAGAATTGGCACAGACAGCTTTGATCACTGGGGATGATCCCCCGTGGGGGGGGATGTTCTATCATTTTGGGTCTTCTCCCACTCCAAGACCCTGGACTAATCAAAGGCAAATGGCTCTAAATCTCTTGGGGATAACCAATGCAACTCAATGTGTATATTTCAACAATACCCAGAACCGTACCCCCATTGCCCTCAAAAGGTCCTGCTTTCACTTGTGGAGGGGTCTATAATATCCCTTACGCCTCAACCCCTCTATACCTACCTAAAGGTTTCTTTTTGTTATGTGGACATGAAGCTTACACCTATGTTCCAGCCTATAGTTCAGGGGCCCTTGTGCCATAGGGCGCCTGACCTCTCTATATGCCCTGCCTCCAATGCAAGCGCACCCATCAAAAGAAAAAAGAAAAAGGGAGCTGCCATCTGATTGTGAGAGTGATGTGACACTCTTGTCTGAAACAGAAGCCATGGCTCTGGCCCTCTCCTTAGTAGGGGTTCCTGCACTAAGTGGAAGGGCTTACCTGGACCTAAGGAAGGTGGCCTGCCTCCTGGCTAAAAGTGTCAACCTTACATCCTCTCTCATTGCAGCCCTCACTGAAGAAGTCACTGAGATCAGGAGGGCGGTCATTCAAAATCGGATAGCTATAGACTATCTCCTATTAAGGGCAGGACAAGGCTGTGAATCTTTTCAAGGTCTTTGTTGCTTTAACCTAACCAACAATAAGAATTATGTTGAAGCAAAACTAGCCAAGTTGAAGACCTTAGCCTCTCGCATATCCGAGGATCCAGAGGGATGGAATTGGTCGTGGCTCACTAGTTGGTTACCTAACTTTGCTTGGTTAAAACAACTTTTTGTACTAGCCATTGGTTTCATTGCCTTACTGGTCCTAGTATGTTGCTTAATGCAATGTCTCCCTGCTTGTGGGAATTACCTGTCCCAGTGTGTGAAGCCCCGGGTCCGGGACGAGGGAGCAATCCTGTTAGCCAGGTTTGAGGCCCAACAGAGGCGTGAAAAGAAAAAGGGGGATTGTGAGAAGGCAGGGAGAAGTGAGGGCCTCAAACGAACCATGTTTGCTAGGGGAGAGCGCTGTGCACCATGGGGCAGCCTTGGGGGACGGCAGGAGGGAGGATGGGCAGAAGGCACACTCGCACCAGAGTGGAGAGGGACGGCAGGAGGGAGGAAAGACTGCAGGCAAGAGGCACGTTCGCTCCAGAGTGAAGAGAAACGGCAGGGGGCGGCTGTCGGGTCAAGTGGGGATTGGAATGTGTATTGCGCTGATTGGATTCGGAAAGTGGAATGTCTGCGGTTTTGCGGTTAATTAGCAGCGCTTCGGGGCGGTAAAAAAGGTGAGATTGTGAGCCAAGCCCTCGTAGGAGGGGGAGGACAGATAGGGGGTATAAAAACCTGTCAGACCTTGCTTCGGGGTTCCTCCATTGCTGCGGGAGGGACCCACCTTTGCAAACGTGCCCAATAAAAACTTCTGTCTACTGGATAACCGAACCCGTGTCTGTCGTTTTCTGACACATGCAACCATGACCTTTGCAATTGGAGAAAAGTGCTTGAATGGATTTTTGCTGACATAGTCCTTTCATAGGGCTTGCTGGGATCCTACACTTCACGAGCCTTGCTAGCATATTGTCTTTGCAGGGATAGCTGCGCAACACAAATCTGGCATTACAGATTTAAGGTTAAGGAGATCTATCCATCATTTGCTAATGATTTTAAAAATCACTGTTCCCATGCAACCACCCCCACAGCAATTTATTGAGAGAAATCTTTTGCAACCAGCAAATAAATATACACAAAGATATGTGAATACATGCAGGGATGGTGTACGGGAGTAGGAAATGGTAGAAATGTATGGCTTCTCTATTTGTGGAGGGATTCACAGAGCACTGAAATCCTCTTAGGGCACTACACTCAATGATTTGTCGGTTTGAAAAAGAAAGAATGAATACTGATTGGCTGATGTGCTTTGCTTCAACTGTTGGCCAGTTCAGTCTAAGCAATTATTGGCTGCAAGTGTTTTCTCTTGTTCCAAACTTGCAAGCATATGAAAAGTGTTTGAAAATTGAGGATGGTGAGGATCATGTGGAGTAATCATGGCTTGGTTCTGAAGTGCACTGAGAATAATTGGCAAATGGAAAGAGTGGTGGTGTGTCTCTTTGACTCCTACATTTTAGACAACATACACATATATGTGCTGCCTTTACCAGCCAGTCTTTCCTACTGCTTGAACCCCAGATCATTAAGATCTACATTCTATATGTGGACTTTGCAGTAACCAGGTAACTATGGAAGCTGCGAGACTATGGGAGGAGCTTCAAAATAATGGATTGATTTTGTCACTCTAATCCACAGCAGTTAGTCTGATTCCTGTTGTGCTTGGCAGTTGAGATATAGCCATAAAATGGAGTAACTAGAAAAGTGCCCTTTGTGGATACTTGTGGGTTAAGCAAAAAAGAAAAAAAAAAGGGTGTGGGTAGGAGGAAAGAGTTAATTTTTCATGTCATCACTCTTAATTCAAAGCACATTCAAGTTCAGTATCACTGTACTGTGAAGGCTGGTCATGGCAATCCAGTACACCTGAATAAATAAACTGCAGGGCAGTTTGTACTATAGTTCTAAGGGAAAAGAAAACTCTATGGGGGAGGAGAGGTGACATAACTGTTTCTAATACTAAGGGACAAAAAGTAATACCTTTTAAGACACAGAAGCAGTAACTCATAAGGATAAGTATGCTTTGAGACGTAATTCACCTGTTGATCGTAGACAATTTCTCTCCTAGCAGCATATTTCTAACTTTTTGTTGCACTTGAAGGGGTTGTATTTGGGTCCATGGCATGCACAGAAATTCTGCATGCATTATTTCCTCCTTTGTTTTTGTGAGTGTTTGAAAAGTCCTGCTTATCCAGAATGCCATCCCAACAATCATAAAAAAACCCAATTCATACAAAGGTATCTGCACATTGATAGCCCATCCATGAGTGGCTTTGGTGTGTGATCCAAATTATTAAGAGTGAGTGCTGCCATGCAGGAGCTGCTGCTGAGAATCAGTCCCAAGAGCAGAGTTAAGGAATCCTGAGACACGGGGCAGATGTTGTGGAAGAGACAGAGGGGAGACAAAAAAGCCAGAAGGAAACTTATTCTTTTTTCTTCATCTTATTTTTTTTCTTCATTCATCCATATTAAACCCAAAAGACTAATTGTTTAAAATAGAGCTGAAATGAAAAAAATACACCCTACAATATGGTGAAGAGAGATCTTGTAAATTCTGTCCTGTTATTCTAATGGTAAAATTCATTCAGTTTTTTAATACAAAAAACAATGAAATTCTAAGATTATCTTTATTTTGTTCCTCTCAAAATGAAGATATAGATCACTGGGAAAACTCAACAGATCTGAAATCAAACCCATCACTGCTCCTATTTCCTGATCCAGGATGTGTACATGAAAACTATTCTGCATACTTAATAAGATGGGGAACACAATCATATCCAAGGGACATAGGCTGCCCCGCTCTCCCTCAAGTAAATTGAATTGGATTTATATGATTCTAATACCCAGATCCCACCCCCTTGGATATCATCTGAATCACAGAAAAGAGCTGATTCAAAACATCCAGGAAGCCTTAATTTGCCCCATATTTCCTCTTATCAAGAAAAACACAGAGCATCTGAAGCAGAACTGCCCTTCCTAGAAATCACCTCTCCAGGATCCTTGAAACCACAGCTTGAGTCCCATCTTTTTCTCCCACTGATTTCACACTGCAAAAGCTCTTGCTACTGCTATGAGAACTAAGCTTCCCTTTCTAAAGTAGCATGGGGAAAAGGAATGTAAACATGGTAAACCCTATATTGTAAGACAACCATTGGCCATATTGGCTGCAATTGATGAAAATGTAGCCTACTGACTGGGAATCACAGGGGTTGTAATCTATCAAATCTGAACATTGGAGAAAACTATATAAGAAGAATTTGAATAGCACTTACCATAGCAGCATCAAATTTTGAGAATCCTGTCTAAGAAAAAAATACGTTTACAGGAAACAAAGTAGCTTGACTGTTAATAGAATATGGGATTTTTTTTTCCAAGTTGAGCTATGAAGAATGAGTAAGGAATCCTAGAGAGGCAGCTGCATTGTGTGAAAATAGGGGATATGGCGTAAGCAACTAAATACCAAACATCTTTAAAAAGATGTTTGTATTTTAGTGTGTTTGCAATTAGGAGTGAAGGAAGAAGCGTGTATTGAAAGACCCTGAAAATAAAGCTCTCTGAACACCCAATATTAAGAAACAGAGATATTCATTTATTTATTTATCATATTTATATAGCTGCCCATCTCACAAGTGACTCTGGCGGCATACAACAATTAGGCCGCATGTGCGGCATACACAACAATTAGTGTAGCCCAATAAGATTTGGGGAGACCCAAAAATGGGAGCTAAAAAAAGGATAGTTTTCAGGGGACCCAGCCTGCTTAGAGAGATTTCCACATTTTGGTGAGAGGGATGGGCAAACCTTTCAAGCTCAGATCGTACTCAACATTTGATGGGAAGGCTGAGGGTTGTAAAACAGATGAGGAGGTGGCAACATAACATATGGGAATAGGACTTGGTATACTATTTTTTTTCTATAATTTTCAACTGTCCTATATCTATTTTAGGGCTTACATCATCATTTTTCTGAGTTGTACAAAAGAAAAGCGGGATCAAATCTAATTAAAAAAAAAAACAGCAGGAAACTATGCCTTGCATTTCCAGCAATCATGGTCAGAGCATGCTGAAAAGAAATGATTTTGGATCTGCATGTAGTCCTAGTGCCACAGGTTGCCCATATCTGTTTTAGGCCCCAGCATTCATATATGTAGTTTAATCAAGAGACCTCATGAAATTTCACAATCATACACTGACTGGGAACCAAAGAAGGGATTCATAATTTGAGTTTCCATGACACAAAGTAAATAGCTTGTTTTTATCTCATAAAAGACATTCCACAGAAAAGCAGGGTGTTAGTTGCAGTCTACAACTTAATATTTCAATTACATACTTTTCCTCCAATCCAGAGTCCTTATTGCTGGTTAAGAAAGATAGGAGTTTTAGTCCACACTTCTGGAATGGAGAAACTAGAGAAAAGTCACCCATTAAATTTAAATGTATTTGCTAGACTCACATAGGCTGTTCTCATATGAACTCTGAGTCCCATCAGAGATAAGGTGTAACCTCAATGAACTCAAATGTTTAAAACTTGAACACTAAGTCTAATTCATATAGTGTTGCCCAACTATGAATCTAGCTGAAATCAGATATTTTCTCCTTATTTATTTGACTCCCTTTACTGCATAAAGTCTACTCTCAGTTGAGCTTGAATCCTGGTGTCTTCAGACACATCCATGTAATTTTCTTGGCAACAATATAGAGGCGGTTTGCCATTGCTTTCTTCTGAAATGTTTTTTCAACTTCCCAGTCCAGCTACGGCCTAGTATTTTCTGGTGGTTTAGTATCCAAGTAGTATCCTGGTTCTTTCTTATTGAGATCAGCCAAGGCCAGATTAATGCTAGGCTTCCAAGTGCATAGACAGCTTAGAAATAGGTTATAAGTCACACTGAAGCATTAAAAAAATATCAGAAGATATCATGGGTTTCATTGGGATACACGGTTTAAAAATTCTGAAAAAGTTTATATATTTCACACTTCAAAGAAAATTGAAACTGGCAGACAATACAGCTAGCAACAGTGGGATGTCTTATGTGTGAGAGTATAGAGAGAGTGAGTTCACACTTATTCATCTGGCATTAAGTGCACCCTAACAAAGAGAACTGAGGAAATAGAAAAGTGATATTCTTTCTATATGAGCCAGATATGTAAAGCTCATTTTTTTTCTGTTGTTTTTCTCCAGTTTCCAGATAAATTCCATTCCTTGCTGTTCAATGCACTACAGCTTGCCTCTTATGACATAATATGGTTTGTTCCTTTGGACATGGTTGATAAGCATCCATTTGCAGTCCCACCCAGCACATAATATTTTTACATTTGGAGTTCATTGAGGAACAGAAAGGCAAACATTCAAATAAAATGAAGAGCAATTAATGGCTTTGGAGGCATTCCAGTCCATGAACTATATTGCACAACTCAAAACCGCCATCACATTCTTTCATAACTCTCTTTCCAGATGTGCCTTGGCTAACAGAGTTGTATCCATTTGCCATCCTCCAGTACTAAAGGAAGAGGTCTCAGAGCTGAGAATTATGAAGGGCTTTATATCTTACAGTTACGTTTCTATTATTTTCTGCAAAACATTTTCATGACAGGGAAAAGAAGTATCCCATAAAAATAGCAAGAACATGTATTTTACAGACTCAATCAAATTTGAAGAATTAGCTACAAATTAGTAAATTGGTGGACAACAGTACTTTTTCAGGCATAGAAAATAAAACCAGTGTAACATCCTCTCTACTGAAAAAGGCCCAAAAATTCTGAAAATTTTTTATCCCCAAAATCAGATAGAAATCATATACAACATTACAAATTTGGAGCAAGATTTGAAGAGCCCTTTTTTAATGGAAAATAATTCTGAAACAGATTTCCAGTGCATGGTGCTATAATACCATCCAGTATGGCTAGTATTTAAACCTCTCCCCCCTCCTTTTCATGACAATATAGGGTTATTGGCTTACATTACTGATCATATGAGACATCTCCTTTTCTTATTTCACATTTAAAATGCCCCTTATGGTCACAGCTTGGTGGTATGCAAGCACCTTCCCACTTGCACTATGTGCTTTTTTCCTGAATCCAAATCTTCACCCTATATCAGAAGCTTCCTCTGCAGGACCTTGCTGGATCCCATCAAGATTTCTCTGCCAGGAGTAAGATTTCAAGTTTGTGACAATATCATTGAAGAAAAATTATAACACTCCAACAATCATACATTTGAATTCTAAATCTTTGTTTAATTTCTGCAGATTCTGCCATCTGGGTAAATTTAGGATTGCATTCCCTCCCATTAGTACACACAGAGATAAACTCTCTAGAGTTGTAGCCTGGAAGTTTTCCCCAGGCCCTGCACTGATTTCCATTCCTCCCTCCCCACCCCCAGTTAATAATAATGTGCTAGTAGCAGCTTTATTTTTGTTTCCTTGGCTGATCCCTCCATCTGCTCATGACTGCATCAATTCACCAGTCATGTTCCTGTCTCCTGCTGCTCTACACCACAGTACCGCCCAATCATTGTCTCTCATAAATCAGTCAATCCCCCTAAACAACCCCCCCAGAGCTGGTAAATCCTTCTGACATTAGTCAGACAGTGAAAGGAGCTGAACTTGGCCTTTTTCTTTCTTTCTCTCTCTTTACAAAAAAAGAAAGAAAAAAGCCCTCCACAACAATAATGGTAACAGCTTGCTGACCTCTAATCAAAAAAGAAAAAAAGGAAAAAGGAAGCACACAGATTAAAAAAAAAAAAGCCGATGTGACATTTCTCCTCACTCCCACTTCACTCTTGTGGTTTGGTGTTGGCTTTTCATTCACAGGGACATATATTAGAGTCCTGATTGAGATGTACCTGGTAGACCACTTGGCAATGAGACCAGGAAGCTGTTTACCTTTCTCCAGCATAAATTAACTGTCCTGAACACCACCTATCTGCTTTTATGCACATTACTATAGTGACAGTGACATAACTGTACCTAAGTGCAGTTGTGAGGGCACTAGTTACAAATGTGTAATACTGTTTACACAGGCAGCCAAAAGACACTACCAGTCTATATTGTTACATACTGTTCCAGAACTGTCTGAAGTGTTTTTCAACATAGCACTCAAATAAAAATAAGTCATCAATGAGGGTTGCTGCTATTCCTTTTTTTTTTCTTCTGAAATAGAACAAACAAATGCAAGCAAAAGCCAAATACAAACTTCATATAAATAAGCAACAAAAAGGAGCTAATCAAATTGCAACGAAAATAGTGAGAATGTCAAACCTATTACAAGTGAGGATGGAAACAGTAGCTTTGGCTGACATGGGAAATTAAGGCTGATATGAGAAACATGGGCCTCAGCTACAATACAGGTCCACTTAATTGTTAAAGGTGCTAGGATCTTATAGCCAGCCCATCTTCAGCATTTTTGAATCCCCTGATTGTAGGGCTAATAACATATGAGATCATAATAGTTTTCCTAGTACCAAACATCTCATACTTCATTGGGTGGATGTAGAGAAGTGGAAAGAGGGATGAGATTCACCAGCCTTGCCCTACTCACTCTATAAGACCATCCAGAATTTGCCTCAGATGAAACCCAGAACAACCAACAGGTCTTAAGTTTTGGTTTGACCAAATTGTGACCCATCTAGTACTGGTCCTCTGAGCCATAATGTGTTCTGTGCATGGCACAATGTAGGTTTTCTGTTTTATGCATACCTCTAGTCAAGAGTGTTTGATAAGGAACCGTCAAAGGCTTTTTGAAAGTCTATCCAATGTCAACAGGATCACCTCAGTCCATGTGCCTGTTGACATTCTCAAAAACCTCTAGAAGGTTTCTCTACATGCTGGGTTGTTTTTTCATTGATCATTGTTTCTACCAATTTGGTTGGAATAGATGTTAAATTGATCAGCCTATAATTTCCTGTCTCTTTCCTGGGTCTCTTTTTATTCACTGGCTAGGTTCCAGTTCTTTCGGCCCAATTTGAGGGACAAGTTACATATTTTTGCCAGGTGGTCAGCTTTTCACAGTTAAGTTTTGAAAAATTTCTTGGGTGGATGCCCTCAGGTCTTTGTTACTGTGCGGCCTCTCTTAATGTCACACAACATCTTCTCTTGTTATCTCAATTTGCTCTATTTGTTCCAATTCCATTTGTGAGAAAATCAATGTAGGCTCAGATATCTATTCCATATTCAGTTGCAAAGAATTCATTTTGTAAAGATCTCAGTTTCTTTGACAAAAAGAATTCAATTTCTCTGTAATCTCTACCTCCTCCTGCAGCTTCCCTTTCACTCCTTCGTCATCTCATGGTCCAGACTTTCTCTGGCTGATTATCTGCTTTGAATAATTTAACGTTCTTATTGTTTCCCATATTGGATGGTTTTTTGCCACATATTCTTCAAATTCTATTTTGCATTCTTTCTTATCATCTGACATTCATTCTGCCAGAGTTTGTGTTCCTTTTGATTTTCCTTATTAGGACAGGCTTCTTATTTCCTCAAGGGTGCCTTAACTTGTTCAGCTTCCTGGACACTACTAGGTAGCCCTGTTGGTCTTTTCCCAGACTTGGTTGACCTTTCTTGCATTGCAGAATACATTCCAGTTGAGGCTTTATTAAAATGGTTTTAAATAACCTCTACAGATTATTATGAGATTTGGCTTATCTGACTTTTCTTTTCAGATTCTATTTTACCAGATCCCTCTTTTTTTTAGAATTTTCTTCTTTTGTAGTCAAGTCTTCTATGTTGTCCACCAGGGAAGAGATTAGTTTGGGCAAGGGTAAATGGCAACTTCAGAAGATGTGTGTAAAGTAAGTGAAGAGTATAAGAGGAGGGGACTCAAAGAGAAGCCAGGTCATATCAGCAATAGGTATGTGTGAGAGAAATTAAGTTTCATGTCTATGTGTGCATGAGAAAGCAAGGACCTCAGTTGGCCAACATCAAATAAAAAATAAATTAAACATGCTGGTAACTTAAGTGGAGAAACATACAGGGTTGTACTGGTACTGTTAACCTGAAGGACATTATTTGTCAATACCTAACAGACATCGCCTTGGATAGTTTGCTGAAGAAAGAAGAAATACTGAATAACAAAACAGTAAGACATACTATGCAAGATCAAGTGTATGTTTGTTTACTCTTATTTCAAGCTGCAATAACAGAGAACAGATGCTGGTCATAATTTTAACACATGGTTGCCTTACCAGTTCAGTTAATTGTAATTCACTAATTGTACAGGAAGCTAGTTTGTCCTGGCCAAGAACCTGCCTTGAGCAATTATTGTTAATTATGCTACATTGCACCAAAATCTGGAGTTTTTCTAAAACAACAATAGCCAATTACCTTAAAGCATGCCTGATTTAAGCTGATAAAGGATATTAGAGGAAAGCCAAGCCAGCTCTGGTGGCCATAAAGGAAAAAAAAATCCAAAACCCATGCTCAGGTGATATCTTTATTAGGGCAACTCAGGATTTTTAAAATAGTGTGCAACTTCCCAGCAGGCCATAGAAAGCCCTCTGTGATGTTAAGGGAAGAGATGACTAAAAACTTTTAATTCAATTTTTGCTCAATTTGGGGGGGAATAAGATCATGTCAGCTCATGGAGGCCTGATAACCTTATTCCCTAAACCTTAGTACTGCCAAATTTGAGCAAAAATTGGCTCAGCCAATTTACCACCAAATTTAGTAATATAATCTTTGGGATACTAGGAGGAGGGGCCACCAATGGAGATTGTATGCAAGTTGCAGACCCTGTTCGAACCATATCTACATTGATCACAGTTAACATGAACTCTCCATGGTTTGTGTGGAAGAAAAAGGCAAATAATTGTTGATTTTCTTCTGAAATAAAAATATATTTTAAATCATTTTTAAACTAGAATCCTGATCATACAGAGAACCTTCATGCACACTATCTTTCAGAAACTTGAAGGAACCAGGTTGAGAAAGGGTGTTCCAATCAAGAGACTTTTTTTGGGGGGGGGGTATTCCTGAAAAAGAAGGTATAATGAGAAATCTACTACCTTGGCTTTGCAACAAAGACTGCACAGGGCTTTTCAATTTTTACAGGTTCACTGAGCATTGTCTGCTTTGTTTCCAGTAACTATTCAAGGACTTCCCAAAAGCCCAGAGCAGATTTAATAAGACAGAAGCTGATTCGTTTGGGGCAATAACCACTTGAACCATTTCTTCCATTGAACATATGCTGCTAAACCTTTCTTAGTTCTTATTGATCTGGCTCTTCAGAATATATCCCACATTTCACTCATCAGAAGCAGAAGTTCTTGGAGCCTCCCTGTTTGATTGGAATAGAACACTCAATGAAGTGTGTGCTTGCCAGTAACAATAAGTCTCAAAAGTAAGGACATCTTCCATTCATCCTGAGGGTCACGAGATTCTTTTACATCTTTGTAATATTTCAAGTATTACCCACTTTATGGCATATTTTCCTCTGGATTGCAGCATGGAAGGAAAATTTTTGCTCATTCACTGAGATACACCCAAATGTGCCTTTAACGGCCCTAACTGCTCTTAGCCCCTTTGGTGTCATGTGGATTTGACCCAGGAAGTCTGTTGTTTTTCTAGGACTCTCCATCAGGAAACAAGGGCATTTTGCACATGCCTCAGAAACCAGTTTCTGTCACTGAAAGCAGAAATCATGACTGATCCATGGTGGAGTCCTTATTCTAACTAGGTTGGATGACACTGAGGTTCATATGTAAATATATATTTAAGGAAGGAGGACAGAATTGAAAAACTGGGATGTTCCTAGTATATAGTTAATGAAAGATAAGATGATACAGGAGAAGTCCTGACAGTAATGTTTGTAATTCTCTCTCTCTCTCTCTCTCTCTCTCTCTCTCTCTCTCTCTCTCTCAGGCCTTCCCAAACTAGGTGAGTCTGTAATTTGGCTTCATTTCTGAAAGAATGTTAATGCTAGCAAGTAAATCTGGTCCTGAATGCAGCAACCTGAGTAGTCATGGTCACTCCTTACTGCACTCATATAATATCAGTTGGCATCCAGATGCAATTCAAGGTGCAGGTTGTCTTTCCTTTTAAAGCCCTCCATGATCCAAGCCTTGATATCTGCTGTTTCTTTCAATAACATCTGCCTGCCTTAGGTAGGGAGGACTCTCTCTGGGTCCCCTTCAGCAAAGAAGGCTAGTGTGGGGGCCACAGAAA
This sequence comes from Python bivittatus, assembly GCF_059951505.1. Classification (NCBI taxonomy): domain Eukaryota; kingdom Metazoa; phylum Chordata; class Lepidosauria; order Squamata; family Pythonidae; genus Python; species Python bivittatus. The sequence goes on from NW_028277074.1 coordinate 33,349,363, forward strand.
TGCCCTCTTTATTCTGCTCTCCTCCTTGGAACAGCATTCCCCCAGACATTCAAATGGCCCCTTTCTTTGGGCATTTAGGAAGTCTATCAAGGCTTCGCTATTGAAACAGGCCCGGGATGGGGGTGTGGTGAGGGTTAGTTGAATTATTGTAGGTGTTTTCCCCCAAGTTATTGAAGTTGTTAATTGTGTTTTGCTGATTGTATCTCATTCCTGGGTCTTAGGTGATTTTATTGATTATACAGTATGTAAAATTGTCATTTCTTTTGTTTATAACCTGACTTATGGATGGAGACTTGTACTGCTCAGTTCTGATTGGTTTACAGGCCTGTGAACCTTGTTAGATCAATCAATCAATCCAAGATACAGATATAATGTTTTACTTTCAAACTCTTGGTACACAGAGTTCTTATACTGCCAACACCTATGTGATCACTTCTTGTATTGGTGAAAGGAACAGGGTGGATGTAGTACAAATAATTGTTAATGAAAGCTCCCTTGCTTATTCTCTAGATTATAGATAATCTCCATTTACTTTTCTGAATCTTCTCTGGACCATTGCCAAGGCCATTTGTTTTCTTGCTGCTTGGACTTCTCCCTGTCTTAAAATGCACCCATATACCCCTCCTCTCTTCACAGTCTTTTAGGCTCCAGCTTTGCTTTGCTTTTCATCATCAGCCAGACCTCAGTTTGTTCTTCCCACTGAAGTCACAGCTGCTGTCTTGTTTTATCTCCCTTCTCAGAGATTGTTTGCCTTGTGCATTCTTGAGCTCTTGGACAGCCTATACTTCAGCAAGTCTGTGTATAACATCTTGGCATATGCAACTCAGTGAAGAATATCCTAAGTGAAGAAGTTGCTTCTCAAGATATTATATGCTACAGTTCCATCTCAATTCCTATTTCTCTGTTGAAATAAGCAACTGTCTATTTCCTAACATTGCACAGGAGATTTTCTCCATACTTTCTGCTGCTGGTGAGTAAAAGAAATGCACCTATAGTTCTATTGTATTCAAACTCTATGAATTATTGGTGTATTTCTCTTTAAATACATTCTAGGTGGCAACCTTGAGCCAATCCTGTTTGAATTCAAAAAGTGGAGTTGGGTAGAGCTGTGTAATGCTTTGAAGGAACACCACCAGGGATTCCTGGGCTTAACTAGACAGTCAAAAAGAACAAACATCCCAGAATAAGTTAATGATGATCTACTCCTATACTGTTGTAAGAAAACAACATGGCTGGGACCATATAGTCAAATTGGAAGGAATCTTTATAATTGCTGTTCCAATAGCCCAAGAAAATTCCTGCTTCTGATCACGGTATACCTCCTGTGAGGAACTTTTGTTTTTAGACCTTTTCCTGAACACTTTTTTCACTCTCAGTACCTAGATGGAACCTGACTCAATTTGATCTTCAGTTTAAAAAAAAAAAGAAAAACAGAAGAAATTATCATGACTCAAAGGAAGCTCCCTATATTTTTCTATATTTCAGGGGAGGCATATTTTTAGTTGAAAAGTAACAGCTACCAAAAAATAAAAAAAGACCCATAGCTTGGCCTAATCATAACCATGCCCTAGCAAGGGGTAACATATTCTGGAGGTGTGGACAATTAAAAAAGAATTCTTTGTTGAGATACTATAGGAATTTTGCTATGTATTCCTGCAGTAGACTGCATGAATAATGAAAATATCATCCATAAACACAAAACTTACATCACAATTAAATCTCCATGCTTATTATCTGGTCCTAAAATCATAAAGTTGAAAAGTACTTTAGACATCATGCAGTCCAATCCTCTGATTCAATGCAGGATGGAGCTACTGCAATTCTGACAGGTAACAGTTCAGCATCAACATTAAGACCCCCAAGTGAAGGACCCATAACTTTCTCAGGCAAAGTGTTCCCCCTTGTTAGGAAGCTTTTCTTCCTGTTTAATCAAAGTCATATTTCCCTGCAGTTTCCATCCAATGATTTTAATTCTGCCTTGAGCAACCAAGAAAAATTCAGCTTCAGCATCTGCACAACAGCATTTCAGAAATTTGAAAATGGCTGTCATGCTTTCCCTTAATCTTTTCTTTGTCAGGTTAAATATCATTAGCATTTTAAATTGTTTCTGCCAGGAAGAGATTTCTAGATCTTTCTCTGCATGCATTCAAGTTTGTCAATGTCCTGAAAAATTGGGCATATGACTTCTATTCTGGGTTAGTAAGGCCCCATGCAAAGTTAGTAAGGCCCCAGGCAGCCTCGCCAACCAGTGCTGGACAGAGAAAATCTGTGTGTATTTCTCCATTAGTTTCCATTCAGCTTGATAAAAGAAATCTACTTTGGAAATTCTTTCTCGAAGATAATTTTGGTAAAATTCTCATGGGTGGAGTCTAATCCTATTGAACTATGAGCTACCCAAGGAATGTTCATGAATATCTGGTTTCACATCTGTGGTCTCCCTGCTGTCCAAGGTTTTAATTAAATCTCCTGGGAAGGTATTGTGGTGCCTCCTATTGAGCTTTTAAGGAAAGAGACTGTTATCACCAATAAGGTGGAGGCCTACCTTTAAAGAATTGTTAGAGAATTTCTTCATCCTCTGGAGAAATGGAAGAAATCCCCAACTCACTCTCTCTGTCTGAAAATGTGGTGGAGTATTTTCAAAGTCATTTGTGTCCAGCTCTATAATCAGATCATAGTTCCCCACATATGGGTGGCAACAGGTGTGGACCAATTTGTCCCCAAAGGTCCACTGGCACCTATCTTTGAATCTGTGAAGACAGAGCTTTTCTGTTGGGCCTTTGAGGTTCAACTGTTGCTCCTATTGAGTTTGAGTTGGTGCCAGAGCTGCAAATTTTTATATTTTATTGAGCATTGCCTTTATATATGGATTTTATTACATTGTGTTTTAATTGTATTGTAAACTTCTAGAAATCTATATGATTACAAAATAGTTGTTTTATTTGCTATATGGAAAAATCTAGACATTCTGACATATATTGTTCACAAACCAAGACCCCCCAGTTTTATATTCATGCCTTTTGATATTCTGTGTTGAAATGAAATCTTTTTGCTAATGTTAAGAAAAAATTAAAAGTTTACTGCTAATCTCTTTGTACCTCATATGGAAAAAGACAGAATCTTCATCTTAGAAAAATAAAT